>NC_033632.1:5883045-6025819 GCF_001540865.1 Ananas comosus | reverse complement strand
TGTTGTTACTTGTGCCCACTTGGACCTAGTGGGGAGATCGGCAGAGTCGGCGGCCGAGCCCACTGGGAACTATGGAAGATAGTTCTCACCCCACTCGATTTCCAGTGGTAGGTTCAGGGTTGCCGAGGGAGGACCGCGGCAAGGGCATCACGCCCGACCAGTGAGACCGTGGTAGTATAGTAGCTTTCCTTTTGCATTAGCACACCTATGTATTGAGAGAGTATTCATGTAGGTGAGGTTGGAGAGCTATGTATTTTGAGGATCGAATGTATTCATTTTGGAAAATAATGTAAATGAGAATGTTGGAACTATTGTAATAGTTAGTAAAGTACTCTCTTTATTTCACTTGTTTATCTTGTGGATTACTCGCTCTTCTTGTTGTTGGCACTGTTTGTGCCCTTGTTGAAGGTGTGTGTTTAGAATTTAAAGTCCTCGGTAAATTCTTGTACACATTCCTGTTGTTGAGCCTTGGGCGGGCAGGGGAGGTGCTGTCCGTTCGGCGGTCCGTCGCCGCGGCCGAACCGTGCCAAATTGGTAGTGGTTTCGGGGCGGGGCGTGACATTGGCGACTCCTGACTCAGATCCTCCACCAGCTTCTTCGTCGGAAGATCCAGTCACTACTATCACCAACCTTGCTTCTGACTCTGATCTTCCCATTGCTCTTTGCAAAGGCAAACGTACGTGTACTTACCTTATTTCATCGTTTGTTTCTTATGACTGTTTGTCATCCTCTTCTCGTTGTTTCATTACCTCTCTGGAGTCAGTGTTTGTTCCTAAATCTGTTGTGGAAGCTTTGTCTCATCTTGGCTGGCGTGCTGCAATGGAAGAG
The DNA here is from genome assembly GCF_001540865.1 of Ananas comosus. NCBI lineage: Eukaryota > Viridiplantae > Streptophyta > Magnoliopsida > Poales > Bromeliaceae > Ananas > Ananas comosus. Next base: position 6,024,991 of record NC_033632.1, on the reverse strand, counting down.
GAAATGATGGCTTTAGACGGTAATGGTACTTGGGAACTAGTACCCTTACCTACCGATAAGCGAGCTATTGGTTGCAAATGGGTATTTACTGTGAAAGTGAATCAAGATGGTTCTGTAGCTCGCCTAAAAGCCCGCCTTGTTGCCAAAGGCTATGCTCAGACTTATGGGGTTGATTAGTCCGACACTTTTTCTCCTGTGGCTAAACTTGCTTCTATTCTCTTATTTATTTCGTTGGCGGCCACCTCTCTTTGGGTTTTACACCAGCTGGACATTAAAAATACTTTTCTCCATAGTGATCTTCAAGAAGAGGTATATATGGAGCAACCACTTGGTTTTGTTGCTCAAAGGGAGTTGGGTCGAGTTTGTAGACTTCGGAAATCTTAATATGGCTTGAAGCAAAGTCCTCAAGCTTGGTTTGGCAGATTCAGTGAAGTAGTTCGGGAGTTTGGCATGAAGAAGAATAAGTGTGATCATTCTGTGTTTTATAGATATTCTGAGACTGGTATAATTCTATTAGTAGTGTATGTGGATGATATTGTCATCACTGGAAATGATACTGCAGGAATCTCATCTCTCAAGCTTTTTCTTCAAACCCAGTTTCAGCCAAAAGACTTGGGGATGTTGAAGTATTTTTTGGGTATTGAAGTTACAAGATGCAAAAGAGGCATCTTCTTATCTCAAAGAAAATATGTGCTTGACTTATTAGCAGAAACAGGAAAATTAGGAGCTAAACCTTGCAGTGCACCAATGGCTCCTAATCTCCAACTTATAGCTAATGATGATGGTTTGAAGATCCAGAGAGGTATAGGAGATTAGTTGGCAAATTGAACTATCTTACAGTGACTCGGCCAGATATTGCATACTCCGTCAGTGTGTTAAGTCAGTTTATGTCTTCTCCGACTGTTACTCATTAGGAAGCTTTGGGACAAATTTTGTGTTATCTGAAGGGAGCTCCAGGGCATGGTATCTTGTACAAGAACCATGGACATTCAAATATTGAATGCTTTTCAAATGCAGATTGGGCGGGTTCAAAGGTTGATAGGAGATCGACTACAGGATGTTGTGTTTTTGTTGGAGGTAACTTGGTGTCGTGGAGAAGTAAGAAGCAGAGTGTTGTCTCCCGTTCTAGTGCTGAATCGGAATACAGGGCTATGGCACAATCTGTGTGTGAATTAATGTGGATACAACAATTATTGGATGAGGTTGGTCTTAAGAATCCATAAGCCATTAAATTATGGTGTGATAATCAAGCTGCTCTCCATATTGCCTCTAATCCTATATTTCATGAGCAAACTAAATATATTGAGATTGATTGTCACTTTATTCATGAAAAGATACAACAGAAGATTATTTCACCAGGGTATATCAAGACTGGAGACCAATTGGGGGATATCTTCACAAAAGCTTTGAATGGAGCTCGGGTTGACTATATTTGTAACAAGTTGGGCATGATTAATATCTATGCTCCAACTTTAGGGGGAGTGTTATGGAAAGTCAAAATTGTATATATTATGTTCCTATTTAGCTAGCATAGTTTTAGGCATCTTTTCTTAGGCTTTGTTTGGTTCGGGTATAAGCAAGAACTAGTTATACCGGGGATAGGTACAAGAATGGATTTTCGTAGGAACAAGGGTATTTTTTTTTGTTTGGATGAAAATGTGAGTATAAGCTGAAACTAGAAAAATTGTGTTTGGATGAAAATCTGAGTATAAGATGGAATAGTTGGTAGTTATAGATAGAAAATAATAATTTTACCTCCATAATTGAATTTAACATTTTAAACTAATAATTTTAAATTAAAAATTTTAACTTTTAAATTTTAAAATTTGAAATTAAAATTAAAACTTATAATTTTCAAAATTTAAATTTTAAATATCAAATTTTAAATTTAAGATCAAATTTAAATTTGAAAGATATAAAATATAAAATTTTAAATTTAAAATCTAAAAAATTAAATTTAAAATTTAAAAATTACAAATATCAAATTTATAATTTAAACATTAAAATTTATAATTTAAAATTATAAATTTAAATTTTAAAAAACTAAATTATAAATTTTAGAAATTAAAATTAAAATTAAATTTAAATTAAAAATCTCTCTCTCGCTCTCTCTCTCTCTCTCTCTCTCTCTCTCTACCCGGGAGGGGTGGAACAAGTGTTCCACCCCTTGTTCCACCCCCCGCCCCCCCAAATTGTGTTTGGGTACAAGAGGGGGGATAACGGGGTTATCCCCCCTCTTGTACCCATTCCAAACGGGGTGTTAGAGATCTTTCCTTATTAAATATTTTATTATAGAAACATTTATGTATATATATCTTTGGTAATTCATTATTGAATGAGTAAAAAGAATTTGAATTCTCTTCTTCAAGTAGTTTTAAAATGGGTGACCATCTCGGAAGCCCAGCGTCACATCAAGTAGGCCTTAAATATCAAATTTAGAAGATGTTATATTCTAGCAAGCAACAAAACATGATGTTGCATTTACTTTTCCTTGATATAAACATTATTAGCAACATCCAAATCTAGATTACTATTGTACACATTAGCTTTATGGTTCTTGCGTAGTACTTTGAAAGAGTAGATTAGTAAAACAGCAAATAGGAGAAAATAGTGACAAAAATCATGCACATAAAAAATAAAATAAAATAATAATCATAGCAGCACCAACTTGAAGAAATTAAAATATCCAACATATTCTCTCCCAAGGGAAATTTTGGCTATGAAATATCTATGTGCATCCGTGTGTATACCAGTGTTTGAAAAGGCGCACCTCAGGCGCGGGCCTTAGCGCCTCAAGGAGTGAAGCGCGTGCCTCAGATGCGCCTCGTGATATTTACATTTAATGTGTCTAGGGTTTGGGTTTTCGGGTTTTGGGATTTTTCAATATATTTTAAAATGTTTAGGAATGGAAAAAAATTCCTAATTTGAACGCTTTCTTCCCCTTTTCTCTTGGTCGTTCTCTCTTCCACCCCCTAATGGCAATAAGCAACAGCAGTACAAAGCAAGAAACAAGAAGCAAGAAGCAGCAAACACTTTTAAGTTGAAAGTTGAAATATAATTTTTTTCTTTTTAGTTTGAGAACATTTATATATATGATTTCTTTCCCTTTTTATGGTTATTTTGTTTTTGTATGACTATTTTGAAACTTTTTAACATAAAATAATAAAATATCCATTTAAATTAGACTTGTTAAGAGTGTTTTATTTTCATTAGATGTGTCCCTCACCTTCTTGAGGCACGCGCCTCGCGGTGCACCCCGCGCCCTCGCGCCTAGGCTCCAGAAGGCCTTTGCGCCTTTTTGCGCCTTGCACCTTTTCAATCACCGGTGTTCATCATACACATGACTTCTAGTTCACTATACGATTTTAATTTTCGTTAGATGCATATTCTTATGTAGAAGTAATACATCGTTGCATTTCACGTAAAGAAAATGTGAGCTTTTAAGGAGCACATCTATAACTTTTCTCCTAGCTAATACCTTAGCATAATCAAACTTAACCAACTAAATACATGAATAATGGAGTTATAAAGCTTTAAAAGCAATTCCATGAATTTTGAAAGAAATGTTACAAATCCATACTAACAAATCAAGGCAGATAAAAAACAAGTCCATCCACAAAATGTACAAATAGAACATGAGAAGATTCCTCAGCTGTGTACATTATAAGAAAAAATGTAAAAACTCAAAAGAGACCAAGCATCAGGTTTAACTATGTAACTTTTAAGTATAAATTATCATTTACTTAGTTTCGCTATGAAGCAATTGAAATGAGGTTAAATTAGAGATCAAACCTTATCCAAGTTATTAGCACTCATTTTTATTTTATCATTTATGAGATGAAGTTCCAGATTAGTTCATAAGGATGTCATCTCATAAGAAAACTCCCTATTGAGAAACATCTTCCCAAGTTGAGGTGAGTCGTATCTAGTGTTAGTGTTCAAATGTAAGTTTCTTTACTTCATTTGCTTTGCTTGCCCAAACAAACGAACCTGGCACTTGAAGGTATAGAGCAGTCACTTGTACCATGGAAAAGGACAATGTGTGGCAATAGAGAAACTGCATGCCTGGCACTTGGGTCCCGCACAACTACTTCAGGAGAAAAACGCCGCAATGATTGCTCTCCTTCCATTATGCTGTGAAAAAGTAGGAACCAAACTATTACTACAGTGCTGTAGAAACGGTTGAAAAGTAAAAGGCATCTTCCATAAGTATATAAGACAAAAATATGAATACAAAGACTGGAAACAGGTTATGAATAAATTACCTGAGAAAAATGGAGCGGTACAAACCTCGTGCATGAAAGTGATCAACCAAGTTTACAATATTGTACCTGTTATAAACACATGGGAGATGAGCTTAGAGATTTACGATATATTCTCTTTAGCTTGAGAGTAGATACATACAATAGAGTCAAAGCAACTATTCTAACAAGAGAAACGTACCATGACCAAAAGTTATTGCTGTATTGTAGATAAAATAATTTAACATAAAGGTCAGATTTGATTAACTGCATTTAGAGAACAAATTGAAAATTAATCTTGATTAATTATAATGAGGATTGAGAAATGCAGGGTACAAAATAAAAAGAAAAAAAAAATCATTGTACAAGTTGCTTACATTGGGATATGTTTAGTTTTCTGTTTTTACTCAAAAAACTGCAGCAGAAAAGAACTTTAACTGCAGCAAAAATGAGAATTCTGTGATTTCCTTTTTACTGGAGTTCCTTGTTTCTAGACAAGACTAGTGAAATAGACAGAGAAGAAAGGAAATTAAAAAGGTTTCTGAGAGAGAACACAAAAGGCATGATGAAAGAAGGAATAAATTGAAAGGACCTCATTGCTTCCCACATGATCCCAGAATTGGCCTGTAATTCAGTTGATTAATTTCATTAACATGAAAGATCTCAACTGAAATGATACAAATTTAAACCAGCCTATAATTTAGACCAAATTGGACTCCAGGACAAATTCCAGACAGCAATAAATCCCTACTTTTTTAAGTAGATTCCCAAATTTAGCAGGAATTTGAGTTCTGCTGAAACTTATCTAATAAAGGAAACGTACACACAGACAGCTGACAATAAGGATCGGAAAACAACTCTCTAACTTGACAAATAGAGTGCAAACTCTTTACTTATGGACCCAAACTAGAATCTAATTCAGAGATGCCCAAAACAAATAATATTACTAGACTGACCAAAATATATTTGAACACTAAAATGCAGTAAATTAGCCTTAAACAAATCATAATATATCCCAATCCTAGCTTGTCCTTGATTATTAAGCACAATTTTCAGGCTGTAGCAGGGTGCTCTGGGCCAGTTTTGCCTGCCTAGAAACTTGTGCACAATAACAATTGGAACGGAGTTGTTTGAAGAATCACTAACCACTTTTGTCTTTTTAAAAAAAAATTAATTTCTCTGCAATGGCTTCTCAATGCAGCATAAGTGGAAGCTCCAAATGGAAGCACCATAATTTTAAGGGCCGAAAAGATTATTTCAGATGCCCATCCCAGCAAAAGCTCCAAAATTGTTGCTTGCTGAATGCCTGGTTTCTAGAAGAATCTACTTTTTGGTAGGAAGCTACTATGAAATGTCAGCTTTACATTGATAAGTTCAACAAACTGATAGGCAGCTGAGATAACCAAATATTTACCCGCCAGATATACCAAAGTATGCTTTTATCTGAGAGACACTCCAAGAAGAACTCTCTCCTTCTCCACATTCTTTAATTGCTTGGTTCAGAAGAGCACAAGCAGCAATATGTGCACCAGCAGATTGCCCAACGAGGTAGATCCTGTTGAAAAGAACATGGCATAAGTTGACATTAACAGAGAACAACAACACAAAGAATGTTCCTTGTTTTAATTGACAGCATAAGTAAAACCGATATACAAATAAAAGAAGTTCCTCATGCAAGTTTGTTTAGAGAAAGTGTGTAAGCCATCTCCTACAGACTAAACGATAGAACAAATCGCAAACCACATATGCAATAGGACGATCAGTTCAACTGCAAGTTGAAAAGAAATGATAATAATAAATTATTATAAAGCTAGAGAATGACCAGATGAACACAAAATGTCAGATTACGGACACAATGCCAGATTACAGAACACCATGCAAGATTGTGTAGTCCACCTGATTTCAAATTCAAGAAGACAACAACCACAAGAAAACCAGACGACAATTATTTGGGTCCTTTAAAACATTCAAAATGTCCCTATAAAACTTTTTTTAAAAAAAAGATATCTGATATGAAAATACATTTCCCATTTCGAATATTTTACTTCTTCATAGTAACAGTACTTCCCTTTAAATCAACTTTCTTTTAATAATGGTACGTGTCAGCAATCCTTACATAAGTTTGCTATAGAATATTTTGAGAAAAATGGAATTTGTAAAGAACTCCATATGTTGTAGATTTTCTGTAGAATCTTCGAATATATCTTAGGATATCTTTTGAGATTCAAAATTGGTTCCTACAGACTAACAGAGATCACTATGATTCCAAACCTAGCTGGAATTTCATGTTCATGGTATTTAGTCATCATAAAAGTTCTCTAACTTGACCGACCGTCTAGATTAAAATACTGCAAACTGCTAGAGACAATTTTGAACACAACAATTGCATACGACTAGAACCAAACAAGAGATAAAGCAGGTACAGGTTTGTCATAAGTCATTTCGGGATTGAAAATGTGTCAACACTTGTGATACAATTAATAAGCGGGTCAGGTTATTACAAATACGATTCCACCACAAAGATGGACACAATTAAATGAATTAATGCAAATAAAACGCGTGCTTCTTATAATTCATAATAGATTAATAGGTCAAATGGGTTGTGGTAAGGGGGTGAGGTTAGTTTTGTTTCATCTAGTTTAGACTGCATTAAACGAGTTCAATTCTTGACATCCGAACACAAGCCATTATTGAACATGTCACATGTGTCGTGTCATGTTATTCTTGGATTTAATTTTTTGATATTATCAATTAGTTGTGTCAGCCCAGCCCAAATATGCTACACCTTACCTTTGACACAACAACATAAAATGGCAGCACAAATTGCCACCCTAGGGTTAGCGTAGTTTGGAATTAATTAATTACTATATGAGAGGGTTCTTCACTTTCTACTGGACAGAGAATGCGTTAACCAAATTGATACGGATTAATGGCTATACCAAACGAACTATTAAATTTGTTTCATAATGGTCTGGAATTTTCTCTCCGTTAAATTCTTCTTTCATTTTTTTTCATCCTTTTATAACACTTATTATTAATATTCTCTTTCAGTTCCTTTGGCAACATGCTCAATTTCTCTCATCAATATAACATTTAAAGGAAGCCTAGAAGTTATCTATGCAATATGTAAACCCAAAATTTGTCTTGTAGTTCATATGAACACTTGTTAGCAACTGCTAAAATGCATAAAAAGAAAAACCCCTGATGGTTGATTTCTAAAGGCTTAAAAGGAAAAAAAAATGATTCTTCTACGACACCTATTTGACGACAATCAGAAATATTCTAAAAGGCATCGAAATACTGCAACATACAGGCAAATATGTAGTCAACATCTCAAAATATTTGAAAACAAAGACTTAGAAATCACTACTCAAGGATTAATGTCAAGTTGATGACTAGTCATAAACACTGCTATATTCTGCTAACTTTGACCCTATCCTTGAGTTTATACGTCGACCTGTATGTAAGGCTCTGCCAAACGTCCCATCCTTTACGGATGGTTTTCTCACAAAAAAAGATGGAGCCTTTTCACTTTAATATTAGTCCCTTGCCTACTCATATCTATAATGGACAAATACTTCATTTTACCTATCGTATCGTACTGGATATACCGATACTTACCTGATACCCGCCAAGTATGTACCGGATACTTTTAGAGTATCCGACATTTTTTAAAATTCAGAAAATTACCGAATATTTGACGGATACTTGAGGGATACGCATATGCTAAAGGGCCAGTTAGGTTCGCGCTATGCAACATTGCGGGTTATTTCAACATAATTATTAATATGACATCTCTGAAGCAGATTACTACTAATTGTATTGCAGCGTTTGGTTTGGTGTAGTAATGCAATGTCCGATTGCCGCATATAAAAGATTACTCTGTTTGGTTCATCTTATATATTTCAGTCATCCTAATAGGAAAGCGTGCATGATTGCAAGAGTACCCTCATATGCATATTCATTTGAAAATTGAATGTAAAATTTGAATTTACATTTAAAATTAAATTCAGATTTAAATTTAAATATAAATATTGGTTCAAATTTTAAATCCAAATCATGATTTTGAGTTTAAATTTCAAATTTCAAATTTTGTTTTTGAACCCGAATTCCAAATTCAAATTCAGAAATTGAATTCAATTTTACATTTAAATTCAGATTTTAAATTTGAATTTTAAGTTCAAATTCAGATTTTTCAATTCAAAGTTCAAATTCAAATTCATATTAGAATTCAAAATTCAACTTCAAAGTTAAATTTAGAAAATGTAAATTTTAAATTCAAACTTAACTATGTCTATTAAATGAGAAATTTTGAATTTATTTTAAATTTAAATTTGAAGCAATTAATGATAGGGAGGCATAACTTTGGAATTTTTCTTACGTTGCACGATAACCCGCAATTAGTAATGCAAGATATTCACCCCCCTCTCTAGTAATACTTTTTGGGTTATCTTGCGCTGTTATTAATGTTGTATTACAAACCAAATTACATGCAAAATGAATCAAACTCAGCAATCAGAAAAATTCCTACAGGATTCCCTGTAATTCTGGCAAGATAATGTGAACCAAACAGACCTTGAATACTTGCCAGATAGAGGATCGAGTTATATTGTAGTCGGATGACACCTGCACCATTATTTCATGGTTGACATAAACTAATGATTATAACTGGTCTGGTCAATTTTACTTGATGAACAAAAGTCAACTATGTTTATATCTTTACACAAGTTAGTCAGTTTATTGCTTTACATTAAGTCATTGAGTAATCATTCAAAGTTTATTAACCTTTCTAAATGTATATTATCATATATAATAATAATATTTGCATTAAAAATAACTTTTTATTACCATATACCCTACATATCATATCCTAAGACTTTCATAATTTGTCATATCGCCGTATCCGTGTCATATCATAATCATATCTATATCTCGTATCCGTGCAACTATGCCTGTGCAACAGTCCCATATTATTGGGAATTGCTTGAATGACGAACTGACGATGGCAATGATGGTAGATACATCATATAAGCTTTCATTCTATACTGCAAAATAAAATAATCAACAAAATCACACATGCCTTTGTATATATGACTAATGACACTAATGAGCAATGAAAGTTGCATCAAGATTGGCCTGATTTACTTCACAGCATGCATACCCTACTAGCCTGGACATGTGCCGCTTGCCTAAGAACACCAGTCCTCACAGGGCAAAATTAGTACAAAGGTCTTATAAATCATGTTTCAATCAACGAATCTATTAAGTATAAATGTTCAGTTTCCACCAAAGGAGATAAAAAGTTAGGCACGGCAGTCCCCGAAGTATAAAGGGAAAGTTACTGTCTCAGTGATACAGAATAGAAATTTGCATCATGAACTGCTAGTATGTACCTGTTAGCATCACCTCCATAACTAGTAATGTTGTTGCACACAAATGAGATTCCCTGGGAAGCATCTTCTACCATGTCACTAATTGTCCCTTGAGGAAAATTTCTGCAGAAAGATCTCCACAATTAAAATGTTACATATTTAATAGAAACCAAATAGGCCTAGCTGTGTATTTCCACAATTAAAGACATAAACATTGTACTGTCGTATTAGGCCCTTAAATAGATACCTGTAATCTATGCATGCAACTATCACGCCTCTCTCTGCCAATCGTCTGCCTAAAAGAGCACCCCAAGCTTTATAGCTAAAAAGAGCAAATTTCAGCAGGTAAGCCAAATTTCAACAGGTAAACAAACATTAATTCTGTACAAATTCCAAAAGAGAAGAATGCCAAAATTGGAGCTACTAACCCTATGATCCATGCTCCACCAGTCACAAATGCCACAACAGGTTGTAGACCATTCATATTGGTAGGTAAATACAAATCCAACCTGCAGAAACATATCTGCCTATTCAATTAAGTATGCCTTGATGCCGCTCAGCATAGTGCTTGTATGGTATAGCTTCTAGAACACCTATTCGTATAGCAAAAGCCTCCAGAGAAAAAAAAAGTGCGAGGTAAATTAAGCTTTTAAGCTTTCAGGAATAGCAGCTTCAAATTGGATCTTCTACTTCTACTATAGTGACAAGCTGTTGAGAAGATTTTTCTTGAAAGATGCTAGTTGCTCATTCAAATAATTTTAATTGGAAAACACTTCTATAAAAGCTCTAGCTGGACTAAACAGGTTCGAAAGCAAATGATTGGCACATTATGCTGTTTGTCTATTACTACAAACAATTGCAGAATAATAATTGCATTACATGAATGAGATCTAAGCATTAGGTAGAGCAAACGCAATCTTTGATAAGAAATATTCACCTGTTCCTTGGCTGTTCTCCATAAACTATACTCCTACGGACTTGTCGTGAGAAGAAGTAATAATATCCAACTGGAATAAAGCAACCAGATTAGATTGGGTGTGGGAAATTTTACTATGTGATAGCTCAAATGTACGGATGATATTTAATTATTTTTATCCTCAAACAATCAAACAAGAAGATAATTTCAAAATTTGCTCAAGATGTTGAAAAGTTATCCGTACTAGAATCACTGTAATGTTCAGTAAACTTTCAAAAATTCCCATTACTCACTTTGGACGAAACCTGGCATAAGTAGCATGGCATAACAGCAAAGGGCGAGAAACTTTGTGATCCACCTATAGCCTATACTGAACAGAATACAAATATTAGAGAAGTAAAGCTTATATAACTTATACTGAGATACAGTATCTAAAAACCAGAGGCACAAGCCAGATACTATATCAATAGTCTCAAAAAGCAAGGCATGAGCCTAAAAGGCTTTCTTGAATATCAGTAAGCAAAAGAAATGCACTTTTAGGGACAAAATTGCAAATGTAAACATCTTTTATCACACGGCACCTGCAGCAAAGTTTGGAAAAGTGGTTGCTATCAAGGATTTTAAGTGCCATGGCACGTGGTTGTGCCGGAAACTTGCCGGCACGGTGCGTACCGGGCCGTGCCGATGCGTGCCGGTCACAAAAAATTCATGTGTGCCAACACATAATAGTATGAAATATTTATTTTCTTTACCAAAAAAATATTCTAACTGTTTATATGTATTTTTATCAAATATTTTGAACTTTATTGAGAAAATTACTAACTAATTTAAAGAATAGAGGGTTTTGAGATGTGCCATCGGCACGGGGGCTGTATCGTGCCGATATTTTGTTGGCACGATATGACACAGTAGATACGGGCCGTGCCAATGGGCACTTAAATCCTTGCTTGCAACTAAGCAATTATTTTTCACTATTGGACAACCAACCCTTCGCAGCAGGCCGCTGTCGCTACGACAAATGTTGTCCGAATCAACCATAGAGATCAAATTTTGATCAATACTAGCGGGAACCAGTAGATGTTCATAAGATAATGCTGATTAAACACTAAAAAACATTAATCTGAACTTGCTAAACTTTGACTTGATTAAACTGTTTTGAGACCCCCTATACTATAGGCCATTTTGAAATAGGTCCTTCAACTTCTCTTTTTCCCCTTATTTATAAGGGCATCGATTTTTGGTTACTCTCATTGAAGTTATACTAGCCAATTAAATTGGATATTTAAACCTTTTGTTAAACTCAATGGCTCTTTCAGCTATCAACTGTTATATGTTAACGAAGCTTGCAGTTCCATTTATTGAAAAGTAATATGAGGCATTAGGATGGAATCACCAAAACTTAATGTGTCAATAAGGAAAGGTCAGAGGGCTTCAAGACAGCCTATAGCTGCAATTGAGTGGCGAGCAGATTTGAGGGGTTCCTTTTTTTATATATATGTTAGAGAGGAGGGAAAAAAGAGACAGAAATAGAAAGAGAAGAGTTTAAAAGAGAAGAAAACACAGAAAATAAGAGACAAAGGGTGTAGGTTGAAGGAGAAATATATATACAGTTTATAAACAAGAGAGAGAGGGGGTATTGGGGTAACATATAAAGAAAAAAGAGTTTTATGAATAATATAGACACTTTTTTTTATGGATTTTAAAGATTAGGGAAAGTAGGAAATATACGGAAAAGATAAAGAGAAAGGAAACGCTATAAAAGGAAAAAGATATAAGGGGTAAGGAAAAACAGGTTGTAATATCTCTACTTGGTACTCCCTTCTATGATATCTATAGAAATATGTCTTTGAATTTTAATTTAATTATTTCTTATAATTCTTTATCTCATTATATTTTTCCTGGTACAAACAAGGAATTAAGTGCCGCCCGTGCTGTACGGCACAGGGGCATGTCGTACCATGCCCCCAAGAAGGGGCCACGGTACGGGGGGTCTCGGACCCCTCCTCTGTCTCGCGGCATGAGCCCTCCACTTCCACCACAGACATCCATTTTTTTTCGCAAAATATTTTGTCAAAATTTGTCACACCGCAAAGCTTTCGGTGAATCAGGGGAACAAAAATCAATCTCCTAAACAAATTTTGATCGGATATTTTTTTTTTTAAAAAAAAGAACAAAAAATATGGATGTAATATCGGGAATATATGACTTTCTCATAATACCAGCAATACTTATATCAACATTGTCAAATAAATCTTGTATCTGTAAATGACAATATGTCATATGATCAAGCTGGACGATCTATGTGGAATTAAGCAGTCATCTCTATATAAAGATGTAAATTTAAATAATTATTGTACTCGTGAATTTTATTATTGTATTTTAATTTCTATTCTACATCAGGTATAGTTGTACTTTACTTACAAAAAGTTTACATGCATGTTAATTGATGAGTATAGTAAGGTATACATAGTAAATATTCATAATTATTTATTTAAATTTTTCAAAATAACATTATGAGAGTTTATTAGAACCAAAAAACTGAAATAAGTACGTGCCAAAGCGTGCCAATAGGAGGTCATGCGTATCTATCGGCACGCAAGCGTGCCACGTGTCGGTGTGCCGTACCATGCCAGGGACATAACGGCATGCCCACATGCCACGACACTTTAAACCTTGGTTGCAAGTTGCAACTCTATTGATTATCTTGGAAACAGTATCCAGTGTCCTACAAGAAAGCACCGGAAGCTTAATAAAAGGAATAAGCTAGGCTTTGGCTTTTTGTTTGGCAATGGAACAAAAGAAAGAGATTCGACTTATTCTTGCTCGACATTTTCCTTTATGGAAATCTATATGCTAATGTTTGGTAACTGGTAGCATGACTTGTTATGTAAAACCAACTAACTGTTTGGTCCATCTTCTACAAGTGACCTAAAAGCTTGCTCCTAGGGTTGGCTATACTAATGGACTTTGGGTTAGATGAATACCACTTGAGCCAGACTGATGATGCACAAGACCCTCCTAGCATACGGTTTTCAGAGCTTTCAGATCGTCTAACAGTCGAGCGCCTTAGTGTTGGCATGATGACCTAAATAGATATTCAAGCTCTTACGAAATCTACCAAACGTATATGTCTTATAGCTGATCAAGATGAAGTATTCATTCAAAGAGAAATCCTAGCATAACCTAGGGTCGGTTCAAGATAATAGGCCTACATGATGCAAGGAAAATATAATAGATAGAAGAACAACAAGAATTATATTAAACAAGAAATGTAAAGACTTACATGATTATAGATACAAGAAGGTTTCCCTTTCGAGAAGGCCCGAAAGGAGGAGGAACTTGTTTACAAGACTCTCAAACTTTGTACACTAAGAAGATATAGGAAAATTTACAGAGAAAGGAAAGAAACAAAAAAAGCCATAAACTATTGCTCTTAAGGGCTCTCTTGTTCTCACTCTCGATTTCTCTATATGCCTTGTGTTGGTGGAGAAGCTTTCTATTTATAGTGGTGGAAGGAAGGGTTTGGAAGTGCTGAGAAGTTGCTGGTTGTAAAAAGGCCTCTGAGATGCTAGGTGTAAAGGAGAGCCTTCTGAGTTGTCATTTCTGTATTGTCTTCTTTTTTAAAGTAGATGTCTTGTGGAATATGCTCTTTCTTTTGCAAAAGCAGATGTTGTCCTGTAGATGCTTTCTAGAAAGTACTAGTGCTTTTGTCGTTTTCCTTGGAGAAATTTGGAGAATGTACTTTGAGAAATGGTTTTTAGTTTTTAGTTTAATAATTTCCCCTAATTTTTGTCTGTGAGCCACAAGGGTTTTCTCACAGCAGGGATCCCAATTTTGCCTTTTTTTGACAGCATGGATTTTTTTTTTTACCCTATAGTATCTAAATTATGCATCATAACACTATCATCTGATATGCCGGCGCCAGATCCAATGTCTTGGTCTTGAGATAGAAAAACAAAAGCTACAAAACCAAATTAAAGCCTTAAAAACCCAATTAGCTGCTTTGACATTACATAATAAACCAACAGTACCTCAACAATTACCTCCACCACAACCACTACCCTATTTACCTCCACCACAAATACAACCTACTACAACACAAATAATACCTCTAGCTTACCCACCATTATTACCCTCACAAATAATCCGACCTGATATCAAACAAAAACCTATTCAAGAGCCTATCCAAACAAGACAGATAGAAGAAGGATCATACAGCCACCAACAGCCAAAGACACCTTTCATCAAGCAGGATGAGACAGTTCAAGAACACATTGCAACACTATTACCAGCAGATATATTAGCCGCGTTACAGACAGGGCAACAAAGACAAGGACAGAACAAAGGAACTGCGACTCCATCCTCTTCACAACAGCCAATTGATACAAAAGGCAAGAAGAAAATAAAAATAAAGAAAAGAAAAGAAAGGAAAATAATATAGAAAAATTATTGGTACACTTATTACAAAGATTAGAAGTTCCAAGAATAATAACAGAAGGCATTCAATATCCGCAGTCGAATTCTAGCAAGTCAACAGTTCCCTTAAAAGTAGCATCTTCTGACCAAAATTCAATTGATTTGAATATCTTTACACCATTAAACATTAAAACGCCTCATATCGACCATTAAAATTATAAATTTTGGGACCTTTTGATTATTAGGTCAATGATGTCGAAAAGATTTGGAATTTGATTTCTAGATATTTTAAGCGGTATAGATCATGTTCAACTGTGCCGATCGTCGATTTGGATGCTTCATTATCGAAAACAAATGGGTAGCAACGGAGCCTATTTGCTAACGATAGTATTCTAGCTCAACTATATATATATATATATATAGAGAGAGAGAGAGAGAGAGAAAGTCCGGCTGGGATACTATCGATAGCACCAAGGATTTGGTGCTATCGAGTTTTTCACCATTAGATTTAGCCCTTTGATTATTTTTAACCGTTAGATTATACTATTCAACCAACCACTCACTCAACCCTAGGGGGCCCACATCATCCTAAGCACATATTTCTCAATCCAAGGGTTAAAAAATTAATAGCACCAATAGCTTGGTGTAGTGATAGTATTCCAGCCTAGTTCTATATTCTATATATATATAGAGAGAGAAAGAGTAGAGCTACTATGCTATTGGAAGCATAGAAGATCTGGT
The DNA here is from genome assembly GCF_001540865.1 of Ananas comosus. Classification (NCBI taxonomy): domain Eukaryota; kingdom Viridiplantae; phylum Streptophyta; class Magnoliopsida; order Poales; family Bromeliaceae; genus Ananas; species Ananas comosus. The sequence continues at coordinate 6,009,305 of NC_033632.1, read as the reverse complement.
GCTTCCGATTTTTTGGCTCTTGCATCAACCCCTTTAATCATTTCTAACATTTGTATTAATACTATTACCCTGTGGGGACCACTCAACCTTAGGGATACTACTCTAACCCTGGGGGGACCGCAATCATCTCAACCGTATAATTTTTGATCCAATGGTCAAAAAGATGGAAGTATCAGATTCTCTATACTTCCAATAGCATAGTAGCTCTACATACATATATATATATATATATATATATATATATATATAGAAATAATAATTCTTGAGTTCTCCTGTGCCCTACGTGTCGCCTCCTCAGCGCCCCTCCTCTCTCGCGCCCCTTTGAAGCCTCCCCGCGTTTTGCAGGGGGCTTCGGTGGTTTCCCAGCGCGGGCGGGCGCAGCGGGCGGGCGGCAGCGGCTGGCACGAGCGCGGGTCAGGTGCGGGTCGGGCGCACCTGGCAATCTGTGGCCGACGTGTCGTCCGCCCCGTCTCTTCCGTTCTCTCTCACGCGCCTTCGATTCCCTCTTTCTCTCCCCCGATTCATGTCCCCTCTGGACCCGCAAAGCCCCCAAGTTGCGGACAGTTGTCGCACTATGCCTCCCGCGCCCCTATCCCCGCCTCCTTTCCCTGTTGCCCCACAGGGCGCGGAGGTCCTGCAGATCCGCGGTGCGGGCGGGCCCGCCCACGCTGCCATGTGCGTGCAACCCTCGCCCGGCGCCCGCTCGCGCCCCTCGCGCACCGCCCCATTCTAGATCTGCAGCTCCTGGAGATCTCTCTCTCCCTGATCCCGCCTCTTATCTCTGTCCGACCTCTTCCCGATCTCGATCGGAGGAGCTCGCAGGCCCCCGCGCCCTCTCCCTAGCGCTCGCGCCCTGTTCCACGAAATGCCGAGGTGATCGCAGGACGCTTCGCGGGCATTGGAGAGGTGGGGTGCGGCACGGGGGATGGTGGTAAATGTTATTCCATTACATATATATGTCTGATCGTGATGGAATTCTTTATTGTCTGCTTGAATTCTAAATTGTCTACCTGAATTCTCCCTTATCTAACTAAATGCTCCATTCAATATTGAGGTTTTCGAATTTAGAATTGCATCAAACTGTTTGCTGTGTATAACAGTAGCGAGTTCAGATACGTTGTTTGAATCGCACAAAGATTTTTGCCCCATACACAAGGTACGAATTCAGAATACTGAATTCTGACAGCAGTATTCTAGAATTCATTTCTCTAGCTTCTCACATGTTAGAATTACACATGAAAAATTGTGGATCAGAAATTCGAATTCTGAATTTCGAATTCTGAATTGTGGTTTACATCAGCAACCTTTCAGGTTTAACAATTCGAGGCTTAAAACGTGAAAAATTAAAAATGTACAATTCACAATCCGTATTTAGCACTATTTGTGATTATTTGTTAGTTGCAAAAGCTTCAGGTTTCCTTCCTGTTGAGCACGCTTATGCATATTCTCAATCCGTATTTAGCACAATCCGTATTTAGCACTTATGCAAATTTCCTTCCTGTTTCGTTAAGCTTCCTATATCCTTAATGGACAATTTTATCTCCGATTATCAAGTTGAGCTTTTTTAACGTTTTGTGTGACTTCTTCAGCTGTTTAGTAAAAAAAATTTATCCTCACTGGATTTGTTTTCTATCTTTTTTCCCCTCTTAAGATTTTTGTGTGGGATTTTGATTAATTGCATTGGTATCGATTACCTCAGTTTTGTAAAATTGCATAGTAAATAGATACCTCCTCTGTCAAGTCTTGCATGCTTTCCATACGCATCGATTTGCTTCGTGTTGGCAAGGTTCGAATTTAACGAGTCAATCATTTTTGTCCCATTTTCGTCTGAGAATTTACGTGCTTTGCTTTTGGCTGTAAGCATTGCAGTTTAATTCTGACTCGAGATTTTATAACATGCGAAGTGCCGATCTTTCACCCTGACTGTATGCTGCATTTATTTGGAATCTAAGTGGTCTAGCTGAATTCTAAATTATCTTGCTGAGATTTTGTAACATGCGAACTACCGATCTTTCACCCTTACTATATGCTGCATGTATTTGGAATCTAAGTTGGCTAGCTGAATTCTAAATTATCTTGTTGGATTCTGCTGCCTGGAAATTCCATAGAACTGCCTTCTCTGTATTGCCCATCTGAATTCCCAATTGCCTAGCAGGATCCTGTGTTCCTAATTCAGGTTTGTAGAATCTGAATTGCACTATCAGAGTAAGAGTAGGTAAAGAAAAAGGTTTCTTAATTTTGCAGCAGCTTCCTTTTTATATGAAACAATACATATGAGTTTGCTTTCCAAGTTCTGAAATCTGGGTTCTGAATTAAGAAAACGAACTCTGGACAAAGGATATTTATTTTCCTTATATTCTTCATAGAATTCCAAATTGCAAAGCTTAATCCTGAATTCCCATGCTATGATGATCTCCTCCTTGAATATCAAATAATTGTGGGAATTGAGAGGGGCGCAACCCTCCTTCGTTTCTTATTGGGTACTTTGGATGGCCTATTCTATAGGCAACCAGTCCCTCTTATTTGTACTGAAATGCTTGCAATTCTTATACAACTAGCACTACTAACTAATGAGACTTCGGTTCCAAACTAATGATGTTCGATTTCATGGAGAATCTAAGCAAGGAATATTTGTTTCCCTTCAATTCTTTGTGGAATTCCGGATTGCCTACTTGAATTCTCAATTCTCTGGCTAAATTCTAAATTCTCTAGCTGAATTCTAAATTCAGAAATTAGAAGGCATGATTCAGAATCACAGTAAAGTGCTTGGTGCATATAAAAGTTTGAATTTCGGAATTATGGCCTGATTTGCATTAGGGTATTTGGCAAACATTCTTTATAGATGTTTTTTATAGATACGATCATGATGATCACCCAATGAAGATTACAACAGTAGAACGGTGTCGGCACTAACCTGCATTACATGTGTCTTCTTCACAGGGCTGTTTTGGGAAGCGTGAGCGACTATCGCACTCACCATGCGCATTGCACTGTGATGATGATGAAGAAACCGAAACACAAAGCGAAAACCAAGCACTGAGCAGTGAAGTTGTTGATAGCCAAAAAAGGGGGTAAAGTTCTCCGCATTGCTCTAATAAGCGGAGTTCTACAAATCAGTATTTGTTACTTCAAGTCAGGTATTTAGATGTGTGCTTTTAGAGAGAAGCATATATGATGCACATTTCCCAATTATTCTGTGTATGCTGTGACTTAAATGATAACCTCTCCCTAGCGCTCGCACCCTGTTCGACGAAATGCCGAATGTGTGCTTTTAGAGAAAGAAGCATATATGATGCACATTTCCCACTTATTCTGTGTATGCTGTGACTTAAATGATACCCTCTCCCTAGTGCTCGCACCCTGTTCGACGAAATGCCAAGGCGATCGCACGGCGCTTCGCGAAATGGCTCATGTTTCAGGTAAGTTCCATACATTTTTACCGACATTTACAGTGAGCAATGCTATATTTGTAATTTATTTTGGATTGTAGATCTTACTGGTAGTTATTTTAATTTAAATTTTTAAAATCTGTAGTCAGGGATCACAATTCTTGAATCTTCCTACAACCTAGACGACGGCAGAATCACATTATGATAAAATCAAAACAAAGTCAGACAAAATTAGAATGCCAAAAATCTACATTAAAGTTTGCCAAGTTGCTTAAAGTAAAGTTTTATCCTGCTCTATTGAAAGAGATGTTGGTGTTCCTTTTTTTTTAATGCTTCAATTCCTCCATTAAAACCTCTTCTATGATGGCTTTCCCTTTAAATATCAAATGGTTGCGGTAATTGACAGAGACCCAATCCTTTTTGCCTGGTAGTGAGGGTACTTTTGGATGGCCTACTTCGTAGGCAACCGGTTGCTCTCATTTGTTCTCGGAATAATTTTGTTGTGCATATGGGTTCCAGCTCAATAAGCACTACTAAGCACGAAGGTTTCGGCACTAATATAATATTGTTCGATAGCCAGGGGAGTCTGAGCAGAGTATATTTATTTATTTGCAGCGCATTAGAATGCATGAATCCAGAAAATGCTTATTGAGCAATCCATCTTTCGTATATGCAAACTCGCTGTCGGTTACCTTTGCACATGCACAAAGAAGTTTGGATTCTAAGCAATTGTCAAAGCAGTTAGCACATCAATCTTCATCTCCAATCTGAACCATTGATAGATTGATATAGGCATTTTGATGAGGAAGATTTTGCGGTATGTAGTGGAACAATGGTGGGTATTGCTCAATGTTTAATCCGCTTTTTATCGAACTCTTTCTTCACCCAATGGCGGGTATTGCTTAGTGTTTAGTTCGCTTTTGATAGATGTTTTAACTGTTTCTTTGCCTTTTGTAATATCAATGACATCATACCGAGGTCCCATTTCACCAGGTTCGATTTGTGGCTGTGGAATCTACATCAAACTACTACAATTGTCTTGGAGAACTTCAGTTTGTATCTTCTTCTTCCCTTTTACAGTTAAATTCTTTCTACAAATTTCAGCCATGTATGGAGGACCATTTAAAGATCTTTGTGAGAAATCTAAAGTAGGAATTACATGTGTAATACTTTCTCCTTTGGGTTTTCCTGATTCAGAACTTAACTTTGAGGCACAATGGTGAATATCTATCAAAATATCCAAAAGAGAAAACTTGGGTTCAAGAATTTTATAAGATTTACAATATTTGTTCTCCACTTCCTTGATATAGCCTCTAGGCTAGGCATATGAAACCCATATAATCAAACGCAGAAGGATTACATGTCAACAAAAGTTTAATGGCTCCCGAATGTGACGAAGCTACTTCAAGCCGGTGTATGCACTTTGGTGTCATTTCCACAGCCTGATTTACTAAGGAACTTCAAGATTTCGGTTAACTTTTTTCACTATTTGGAATTTTGGAAACTGCATGTTTGTCATTGCTTTATTCCTTTGCCTTATTCCTTTTCGCTCTTCTGTCCTTTGCAAATATTTGTTCCATGTTTTTTTTCGCTTTTGGGATTTTCCAAAGCCGCATTTCTGTCATTGATTTGTTGAAACTCTGTGTTTTTGTTTGCTTTTACATTCATTTGATTTCTTTTTGCTCCAGTATCCTTTGAATACTTGGTTATTTTACATCATTGTTTTGAGATTTTGTCCAGGTAAAACTCTCTCCTTACTTTTCCTTCAGCCCTTTTTTTTGGAAGCTAGCAGTGGTATGCTCTGGAATCCGCAAGTCCTTTTTTTTTTTGTTTCTGCAGGTCTCTTGCGCTTTCCTGCTGGCTGTGGGTTCTTTGCTCCGCTTTTCGGATATTTTGCTTATGCCTCTTTTTTAGCCATGCTGTGATGACTTGAGTGTCACTAGAATTTGACCCTTCTATTTTTCGGGTCTTTGCTTTCCCTTCTTTTGTCCCATGCTATGATGACCTTCCCCTTGAATCTCAGATGGTTGAAATAATTGCGATAATTGATAGGGTTCCAAGCCTTTTTGATTGGTGATGAGGAAACTTTGGATGGCCTACTTCGTGGGCAACCAGTTGCTCTCATTTGTACTAAGGATGGTTTCGACATGCATATGGACTCTAACTCAGTCAAAACTATTAATCAAGAAGGCTTCGGTGCTAATTTAATAATGTTCGATGGCTAGGGGAGTCTGAGCAGCCTATATTTATTCATTTCTATACTCATTCATGTATACTGTTTGGTTTGGTTTCCACATGCTGATTTAGTATAGAACTTTTCATCTCTNTACGTTTTGCTTTAGTAGGGATTGTGCTTACTGTCGCTTACCAGTGAATAACGTTCTCCTTCTATGAAAAGGCTATTATTATTATTATTGTTATTGTTATTCTTATATATTTGATACAAGTATTTTTTATAATTTTTGCTTACTAATGTTGTCTGCATCTATCTACTTTCTATTATTTAACATATGTTTCTGTTCACTACCTATCTTTGCTTTCAAAGCTTTTTATCAATAGTATTTTGCAATCTTCTTTTCCTTCCTTTTTTATGAGTTAGAATTTTTTTCTCCGCCACTTGCTCATAGTTTGAATAATAATAGAGAGTACAAAGCTTGCTTACTATTTACTGATGTTTTGATACTTTCTAAGGTTTGCCTTTTTCGTATTCTAATTTCTTAAAAATTAGTGCATGTGTGTTACACTTGAGATTTCTTACATGCTCTTCCTGCCACTTCTTGCTCCCAGTTATTCCTATGGATCGCCATAGCGAGCTCCGCCGCGAAGCTCGACCTCTTCGCCCCAGCAATCGGCATCCTCCTCCTTCAAATCGCTCAATCCCATCGTATGACCCTCAAATCCCCAATTTTCACTAAAATTAAACCTAATTTGCGTTGATATTTTAGGTTTTTTTTTTTTTTTGATAATTTGGTGCTCAATTTAGGATGGTGAGGTCTCTTCCCTAAAATTTTGTCTTCCTATTTGACGTAACCCTCGCCATGTATGACAGTCCACTTCATAAAATCCATCGTTATTTGCAGCACACCTGGGCCAACTTTGCGGTGGCGATCTTTTATTACAAAGTATGCAACCATGGAAGCATTAATTTTTGCTCAGCTTACTGTCAAAACAGCCTTATTTGCTTTTGCAATGTATCTCAGATAGAAAAATATAGCTTCTCATAAAGTTTTTATAGTCCTAATTTGTTTTACCATCTAATATAATTTGTTGTTGTCTTCAATTATATGGTTTGCTTCGGATACTACATATCTTAACTTTCGAGACTTTATCTGGCCCTCTTTTGTGCAATTGTTCCTTTTGTTTTAATATGATTGTCATAAGCAACATTTTATATGAATTTGTATTATGAATTGTAGATTCTAAGTTTAGAATTCTGAATATAAATTTTGAATTCTTGAAATTGTTTTGTGGGAGAGACCCTAATGTGAACAGCCTTTTTTCCGCATCATACACAAACACCTCTCCAGCAAATTCAGAACTATGGTAGCGGTGTAGCCTATCAATGACCATCCTGCCTAACTCCTTACTCTCAACAACTCAGTTATCCTTAGATTTGGCCGAAACCCGAAAATAAGAAATAAACTGGCTAAGTGAGTTTGAGCAAAGTCTATTTATTTTCCTATATTTTTTTTATGGAATTTCGAATTACCTAACTGAATTCCGGATATTTGATGCATATAAAAGAATAGAATTCAAAATTCGGAATTGCATCAACAATGTTTCAGAATTTAGAATTATGAAAGGTTAGAATTACATAAAAACATTTAGAATTCAGCAAAATTCCATATAAAATCTAATATTTAAAATTTAGAAACTGAAACTTAAAATTAAAAATTGTAAACTTTTAAAATTTAGTTTTAGTGTAATTAAGATAAAATATAAAATTTTTAAATTTTAAGCTCTAAATTTAAATTTTAAATTTTTAATATTTTAAATATATATTAAATTATAAATTGAATTTAAAAAATTCAAATATTAAATTCCAAATATTGAAATTTCAATTTGATATATTAAAATTTAAATTTTAAGCTTCAACATTTTATATTCTAAATTTAAATGTAAATTTTGAATAATAAAAAATTTAAATTTTAAATATTTAATTATTTATTTCGATTTTGCTTCGTAAATTTCCCGCCGCAAAGCGCGGGCCTTCACTCGTGTGTGTGTGTGTGTGTGTGTGTATATATATATATATATATATATGACACCAAGCCCTTAGCTATCGGATGTGAGAATTATTCGCTTACTGTCCTGATTTTAACCCAGCAGAATGAATGTAATTCTTATTGTATGCAACAAAATTCAGGGAATAAATAGTGCCGGCTCAAAACGAAACGGAGATGAAGGCCATATTTCACCGAGTAGATTTGCAACTAACCCTAACCCAACCTAAAATCACAGAAAAAAAAAAAAAGCACAAGAAACAGAACAAGGCATGGTGATTAGGGTCTACAAGAGGGGCAGGAGGAGGAGGAGGAGGAGGACTGTTACCCTAGATAGCGGAGGAGGATGAGGGCGAGCCGGGTGAGGAGGAAGGTCTCGGCGGCGGCGTGGCCGACGTCGCGGCCGAAGGAGCGGCTGCGTTCGGCGCGCGCCGGCAAGCATGGCTCGCTCACCGCCCTCCTCCGCACGCCGCCGCCCCCCGCCGCGGCGGCGGCGCCGGCCGCTCCGTCGGAGGCGGCGCGCTGCGGAGTCCTGAGGAGGAGCGGCCTCTCGAGATTCGCGTCCTCCGCCGCCGCCGCCGAGGAGGAGGTGGAGGAGGTCGGGGTCTCGTCCCCTCCGATCGCCCCCTCCTCCCTCCCCTCCCGCGAGGGAGAGCGAGAGCTAGGGCCGACCTCCAATTGCATCTCCCGATGATAAGATGGCCAGAGGAGAAGTGCGTGATTGCTTTGAGCGGTATTTATTGGGCCGTCGACCGGCCGGTGCTTTCTTGATTAAACGGGTTAAAACCGGGCAGTGTTTGAGAGGGAAGGTATATTACGGCTTGGGTTGAGTAAGAAATAGCCACGCGGCAGCGTCGGGAGCACGGGCTCTAAGCAAACTCAGCTGCCCTCTTGCACTTTGGCGGTTGTCGCCCGCCCAACACGGCGGATAACTGGTATATAGGATTTAGGACATGCTTGATTCGCCCACTTTTTTACTTTAGAATTGAAATCAGAATGAGTGAGTCTACTGGTACGTATTTGATACCCTAGTCAGTAAATTCGTAAATTATTCACGAATTATTGAAAATCCGAATTAAACGGTCCGTTTACGAATTTTTTCGAAAAAAAGAAAATTATTCGTGAATTTTTGAGCCAGCCGAATTATTCGCGAATAATTCATGAATTATTCACGAATTATTACCGAATTATTGAAAATATGAATAAAAAAATTATAATTTTATTTTTAAATATAAATTATTTTATATTTTAGGATTATTTGCATACACGTCCCTGCAAACATAGTGGATTGCGGAAATATCCCTACAAAACGGAAACTCCATAAGTTGTCCCTGCAAAAGTCCTAATTTATGCAGATATGTCCCTCTGATTTACATCTGTTAGAAAACTGTTTATTTTTTAACAATTTTCTTGTGAAATGATCATTTTGCCCTCACAAATATATCCCTCCAAAAGTATCATCTTCCCCTTCTCTTTCTCTTCCTCTTCCTCTTCGGGCCGCCAGAGCGGATGGCGGCGACGGCGCGGGTCGAGCTCGCCGGCGACGAAGAAGAGGGAAGAGAAAGAATGAGAGGAAGAAAAAAAGGGAAGAGGAAGAAGGAGAGGAAGAGGGAGAGGAAAAGGGAAGAGAAAGATGAAGAGGGAAAGGGTTCGTCGCTGCCCGCCGCCGCCGTATCTCCTCCCTCGCCGACGACGAAGAAGAGGGAAGAGGAAGAGGAAGAGGAAAAGAAAGAGAGAGAGGAAGAAGAAGAGCCGCGGCCGCCGCTGTCACTGCCGCCGCGGCCGCCGCCCTCGCCGACGACGAAGAAGAGGGAAGAGAAAGAATGAGAGGAAGAAAAAAAGGGAAGAGGAAGAAGGAGAGGAAGAGGGAGAGGAAGAGGGAAGAGAAAGATGAAGAGGGAAAGGGTTCGTCGCTGCCCGCCGCCGCCGTATCTCCTCCCTCGCCGACGACGAAGAAGAGGGAAGAGGAAGAGGGAGAGGAAGAAGAAGGGAGAAAAGGGAAGAGGGAGAGGAAGAAAGAGGAAAAGAAAGAGAGAGAGTTCGCAGTCGCCGCCGTCGTCGTCGCCGTCGCTGCCGCTGCCGCCCTCGCCGGCGACGAAGAAAAGGGAAGAAGAAGAGGAGGAAGAAGAAGAGGAGGAAAAAGAAGAAGGGTAGAACCGTAAATTCACATTATAATTAACCATGGTTAAGTATTTTAACCATGGTTAACGAAAATTTTCTAACAGTCCTTAACGGCAGGGACATATCTGCATAACTTTAGACTTTTGCAGGAATAATTTATGGAGTTTCCGTTTTGCAGGGATATTTCTGCAATTCACTATATTTGCAGGGACGTGTATGCAAATAACCCTATATTTTATATCTTATATTTCATATTTTATACCGAATTCGTTTTTTAAGCCGAATTTTTCAACGAATTTAAAAATTAGAAAACGAATTTTATACGTATTATATCCGTACTGAATTTTTGCCGAATCCAAATTAACTAATTTTGTTTGATACGTGAAATTTTTATTTTGATTCTTTTTTTCAAATAACTAAGAATTCTCCAATTATTCCTTTTTCAATCCAGTCTAAGAAGCCGGATTAAAAATTAAATTCAGACGGAATGAATTTGTCTGATTAAATTTAACTTTTTTAAGCTTGTTATTTTAAAAATTATATTTATAAATTTTAATTTTAATTTGAAATTAAATTATAAATTAAAATTCAATCAAGTATTTCGAATCTAATTTATATATTTAAATTTAAATTTAAATATAATTTAAAATCTAAAGTTCGTACAAATTTTATTTAAACTTTAAATTAAATTTATCGATTCAAATTGAAATTTAAATTATAATTTTAAGCTTGAATTTGAATAACTCGAAATTTAGTTTTATAATTTGAATTATCAGTTCAATTTTTATTTTAAATTTTTAAAAAATATATATTTAAAATTTTGACGTAAATATCTAATATTTAATTTTCAGTTTGAATTTAAACTAATATATTATAAAGATAAAATTGGTATATTAATTTGATTACGTTTCTGATATCTATCTAAACCAAATAACGACAATGGACATGGTTTATTCCGATTCCGATTCAGATGGCGAACCAAACAGAATGAAGTAATGAATATTCCGATTCCGTTTTCAGCTTATTCTCGTTCCGATTTCAATACCAATTACGACTTTGAACCAAACACACCAAGTTTAGGATCAAGAGTTTAAAATTTTAGACAATTAATATATATAATTATTAATAATTTAAACTTATAAAATTATAACTAAAACATATAAAAAGATTTTATAAAGTAGTCTTATATATGTTAATAAAAATAACTTTTTATTAAAAAAATTTTATCTTCCCGTCTTTGTAAAATTAAAATTATGCTAATAATTTTGTTTAAGATTTCAATAAAATTTTCAGTTTTAAGAGTTATTCTATAAATAAATTTTTTAACTAAAAAATTAAAATTAGAAGACTTTGCTTGTCTTTTCATTACTAAAATTGATAGGAGTAGTCGGTTGCACTTTATCTCTGATTGACTAGCCATGGTTTCCTCAACCTTACTCAATCTGCTTACTTATACTCTCTCTTTCTTGCTCCCTCATGTCGGTCTTCTAAGCCGATAGGGTAGTTCTACGTGTTAGCTCCACTCCTTTTTACCCCTCTTATAAGAACACCCTATTTCTGTCCCTCTCCTTTTTTCTCTACCTCATCCTCTTCTTGTTTTTCTCCTTTCACCCTCTCCCGACTTTCTCTCTCTCTCTCTCTCTCTCTCTCTCTCTCTTCATCATGTTTTTTTTCCCTTTTTCCTCCTCTCCTAGCTCACTCCTCTCTTCTCTTCCTCCAAGGTCAAGAGTCTTCTTATTCTTTTTCTTCTCCTTCTTCATCTACTTCGTTTCCTTCTCTCATTATATTCTTCCTTACCCTCTCTTGCTTACCAAGTCGGCCAACTCACCCTTATTTTAAGTGGCTGACGTTATCAAAGGTGAAGGTCTGTGATGTGGGTACCTGGGCACAGTGACAAGCCGAAAAACTCGTGTCAACAAAATCTAACAATAAAATACTAAGAACTTAAATTAATTCCTTTTTGCCTCCTTTGTTTCTCATGCTTGTATAGTTTTGAGTAGTTTGGCTTTAAGGTGGCTGGGGAAACTGAGAGGAGCGGCACCCTATTTTACATATGCATTCTGGCAATATTCAAACCTGAGTGTTTTGCCCTCAATATGCCAGGCGTTAACCGAGAGGTTCTTGATGGTCGACTAGCTGAGGTATTTCGTAATACTTAATATCCAAGTTGACATTTGGTCAAATAATCGTGAGCTGCGGTCAACCAATCTCTATTGACAGTTGGGCATAGGAGACCGCAATAAATCTGAACTTTATTCTTTTAGGCTCTGTCTGGTAACGAAATAACTGTGGAATAATCAAATTGTCGTTTCCTTCTTCGAATTATATGGGAAAAAAATTAGCAAAATAATTTATACCGGTCAAAGCAGGTTATTTCAGTTTTTCACTAGAATAACCCATTAATTTAATTCTCCCCCACCCATGGAATAAGGTTTATTCCTCAGAACACGAGGGGCGGGGCAATAAAAGTACTATCGCCTTCCTTTTGGGTCGCCTTGAAAACCGCGCCACTTTACCCGCCTACCAAATCTGTGAAACAACCGTTGTACTCTAAGGCCATGTTTGGTTGGGGAACAAGGGTGGGGATAAGGGGTTATCCCCGCCTTGTTCCCCAAACACTATTTTTAAGGGTGGGAACTAGCTATTCCCACCCTTAACGGGTTATCCGGTGGGAATAGCTAGTTCCCACCCTTAGGTGGAATAGGGGTGGGAACAAGTTGTTCCCACCCTTTTTTTTTTAAAAAAAATTAAAAATTAAAATTTTAATTTTAATTTTAGTTTTAAAAATTTGTAATTGGTAATTTCAAATTCAAGTTATAGTTTTAAATTTAAAATTAAATTTTATTAAATTTTAAATTTTTATATAATAAATTTGATATTTAATTTTAAATTTAAATTTGATCTTAATTTAAATTTAAAAAATTAAAATTAAAAATTAAAAATTTTAATTTAATTTTTGAATTTAAAAAAAGTATTTTTAGGATCACCCTGCTTGTCCACCATATAAGAGAGAGAGAGACAGAGAGAGAGAAGAGAGAGAAATTTTAATTTATTATAAATTTAAAATTATAAATCAAAAATTAAAATTTAATAATTTTAAAATTACAAAATTAAAAATTTAAATTTTAAATTGTTTTAATTTAAAATTTAAATTTGATATTTAATTTTTTATATTTAGAATTTGATATGTTATTTTTTAAAATTAAAATATCATCTTAAATTTAATGTACAAACTTTAAAAAATTAATTTTTAAAATTGTAAATTTGAGATTTAAAATTTTAATTTTTTAACTTAAAAGTTTATATTTTAAATTTTAAAAATATAATATAAATAAAAGTTTAAATTCTAATATAAGGAAAAAGATAAATTCATTATTTTTATTTTTAACTCCACTTTATTCTATCCCATCTTACGTAACCAAACGCTATTTTTCTTATTCCCAGGGCAATAACCCAATTTTCATACAAACGCAAAATTGATCTAATCCTCGCTTATACCTCAATTTATACTATCCGCCCGAATACCCACTTTACTCAATTTATACGCCTATCCCGGAATTTATACCTATCCCCGGAATACCACTTTACCTCATTTATACCTATCCCCGGAATACCACTTTTATTAACTTATACGCCCCGAACCAAAACGATACCTAAAAGCTTAAGCTGTAGGAAGGTGTTTTAAATATTGTTATATTTACCACTCCCCCTCACGTCTGGACTCAGAAACCTTTTTCCATTCGCTCCATGACGTGGGCTTGAATTAAATGGGAGGAAATTAATATGTTAGGAGCCTGGCGTGACTCGAACTCAGGACCTCCTGCTCTGATACCATTTGAAACAATCGTTGTACTCTAAAAGCTTAAGCTGTTAGAGAACGGTGTTTAAATATTTTTATATTTAACAAAATCCTCGTCCTCTTCATCTCTTCTCCCAATGCCAAGTATATAGAAATTTGGTCAGTCCAATGTGTTTATATTAGGGTTTTTATTTAACTATGTGAAATTATTGGCACTTTAATAAATTAGTTACTATTGAATCTATTGTTGGTTATTATAGATTTCTAATTGTACAAATTAATTTAAAATCATCTTACTTACTATTTATTGCACTGCTCTACAAAAAAAAATATAATTTCTTAATTATAATATTTAATATTGTAATTATGTTTGGAAAAATTATATTAAAATTTATCAAGTATTGTATGTGTACTATACAAAAGAAAAAGATTCACTATATTAATAAGGGTAAACTTGGCATTTTTAAATATTTCAATCAACTTTACCAATTATTCTTCTCTTATTTCAAGAAAGTTACCAAACATCATTTTATCTATTCCAAAAAATAATTAAAAATTTTGCCAAACAAAAAATTACATTCATTCCTCTCTATCCTAGAATGTTGAGAGTACCAACAGTGAGATGATAGCCATGCTGGAGGTGACTGTTCCGCAACGACACTAATTGCTCGCGGCGGAGCTCGATGGCGGCATTAAATGCTCGAATCAACAGTGACGGGTGGTACAACACAAATCGAGAGCAAAAGAGGGAGAGAGTACCAACCCTAGACCAAAGTAGAGAGGATTAATCTCTTCGGAGAAGCCGGTGGTTCCATGGCGAGCATGAAATGCCTAGATCCGGGGTAAATATAGGCGTACAGTGGGGGGGCGTGATCTATCTCTGGAGAAGTAGCGGTTTCACGGCGGCATTAAACGCCCGGATCCATGGTAGATACAGGTGTATAGCGAATAGAGAAAACGATCTCCGCGCCAGCAGCGACCGTGTGGCGCCATTAATGCGCTAGAGAGGATGCTAACCCTAAGGGCACATAGGACTGGTGAGAGATTGAGATAGAGGGAGAGAAGAAAAGCCTCAAGTGGAAAGTACGGCCTCGGAATAGCATAGGAGCAGTATGGAGAAGCTAAGGCGGCAGTAAAGAGAGAGAAAAAGAGTGAGAAAGAGAAGGGTCAATGTAAGAAAAAGAGTGAGAAAGAGAAGGGCCACTGTGAGAGGAAGGTTGAGAGAGAAGATAAAGTAATGTGAGGGGCCCACCTCTGAAATAACGTAGAAGAGTGCAAGCCGGTTAAGGGTTCATCCTTTAATGGTATTATTATATATTGATAGTGTGACTTCTACAAAGAAGACTCCCTCGTTGTGATACACATCACACTTAATTTGTATAACATATTGACCAATAGAATCGCAGATCAAAGGGATTGGCATCATGGAGGACGACATATCCCCATACGAAGATGATTTGGTTGATTATGGGTCAACATCTTCGCCACCAAAATATATTGAGGTAATTTTATTTTCCCTCAAATCTCTCTCTTTTCTTTTTTTTAAAGCATGCTACATTTGTAGATTTTGAATCTCAAACTAAATATTTGATTATGCGACTACGAAGCAGTCCCTGCAAATTTATTATCCTTTAATTTTGGTGTTAATGCATATTCTCGGTCATTCTTTTTTTTCTTTATCTTAAGAACCATATCCAAATGTTGACCCAAGAGAGTTATCTCGTGTGATCGACGTTTGTCCGTCATACCATGAGGTATATTCAAAAAAGTTTGAGCAACGTGGCAGCAGTGCTCGCTTCGCTACCATGTCCAACTTTGAATTAATTAAAACACCCATCTCTATCTGAATTGAAATCCACCCAAATTTCTTTTTTTCAAGAAAAGTAATCCACCAAAATATAAGTTAATTATCCGTACAAATATATAAATTGGCGGGTTCTTAGATACACGTGATGCCTTCACGTTTTTTCAGTATTTTTTTATTTTGAATTTCATGATTACCTTGACTTGGTAAAGTACCAAATCTGGATTTCATGATTATATCTCGGAAAGATACCAAATCTTTCCAAATCCACCTCGAGAAGATACCAAATCTATCCAAATCTTTTCTGACAAAATCCTCATTTCCTTATCCCAAGAAGAGACAAAACTCGCACCTTGATTCGCATATGTATATAGAAGAACGTGTATTCGGAAGGGACAAAATTCTACCTTGATTCGTGTGTGTATAAAAGAGAACGTGTACTCATGAGGTTGGAACCTTGTAAAATTTTCTCATTTCCTTAGCTCGAAAAAGGACAAAATTGTCACCTTGATTCGGATATGTATATAGGAGAACGTGTACTCATGAGGTTGGAACCTTGAAAAATTTTTCTAATTGCTTCTTCTACCTCTCTCACTCGTGCACTGAACTTCACATCTCTTTACATTGAGTTTTATATTTCTTTTGTATTTTCTTTTTCTGAATTTCTGAGAGCTACTTGGGTTTGTGTTGCACCACCCTGAAGACGTGCTGACGAGGTGGAAGGTGATCATTGTTTCACTAGGAGTGATTGCCGGAGCCTCGCATGTGGATGAGCAATCTTACTTCTAGGACAGTGCTTTCGCACACCTCAACTCACATGCCTCATCTAAACCTCTTTTCTCTATTATATTTTTTATGTAATCCATCCTTATAATTTTTCTAAAACAAAAGTTAAAATTATTTTCTTTTAGAATTGTTTAAGAAGTAAATTGTTCAACCTAAATATATGTTTGCATATTACATAATTACATATTTTATTGTCAATCCAAATTACTTTTATATATATATATATATATATATGTGTGTGTGTGTGTTGATTTTTTAATTCTATTCTTTTTCTCATTTTTCGTAATTATTTCAACACTAGTATTTACTAACGGGGAGATGGAGGCTTCTAGAATAACCGTTCACGCAATTCAACTGTATGTTTCTAAAATTTTAAAATTTGACCGATTGCCCTTTTCAAATTTAAATTATCATATTTGCCCCTTTAAATTTTTGAATATATCACGAATATCACGAATGCTTCTATTGCATGTCAATTTCGCCAACAAATGTTAAACTTATCCGCTTAAAAAAGGGTTATGCGCTAGTTAAGTGAAATGATAATCAAGATAATTCGAATCCCCATTTAGATCTCCCTCTCTCTTGATCCATCTTTGAAACCATAGATGCACCAATTAATCTCCTCTGGATCCCACACAAATCGCTGGGCAAACAGAGAGAGGAGAGAGAATAGACAAAATAGACTAGAGCAAAGTAATTTAATTATTCTCATATTAGAACATCAAAATATTTCTCTTTTGGGTATTTGGTAATCGATTCTCTGAATGAAATGATTTGTGATTGCATGTCACAATTTTTTTAAAAAATTAAAATTTGAGTCATTTAGCGAGAATAAATGAACGACATCAAAAAATAAAAAATATAAAAACACTTATCATTTAGCAAGAATGAATGAAGGACATCTAAAAATAAAAATATAAAAACACTCGTCATTAAATATTACGACTAGAGATAAGGAAAGCCGTAGAAATGAAAGTGAACTGTAGTTCCTAATTGTATATCACTTTACTTTTGGTCCAGTACCAAAAATGATTCTGTTAGGGAAAAAGCCGCATAGAAAATTTGATTGTGATTACTTATTTAACTAATTTTATGATAAAGATAAAATTAAATTTACAAATAAATACTAAAATTCAAATAAATAATTTGACTGATCAGAAAAGTGTGCATGGCACTGCCCTAAGACGTATTTCCATTCTTCGTACGGAATTAATCAGAAACACCGCCCCCATGGTACGACCGTAATTCCTCCTCTTACAAACACGAACCTGAAAGAAGTTGACGGAGACTCTTTCAACACCCGGCGATGAAAGAATTAAACAAATAGATGAAAGTTACAAAAGGCATGAGAAATCTCCCAAATAAAATTTTCCTTTCTCACTGTTGTTTGTCTATGCTGTTCATATATATCAACAGTAGACCATGTGTATATAAAGAGGGCCAAGAATAGAACGTCGGAGTCTGCAGCACCCCGGTGGCGGCGAGCACCACAAAGGTGAAACAACTGCAGACCCGCTACATAACTTAAGATTGAAAACTTAAGTATGTCCGGCGTTAACATCAACATTCCCACAACATAACAAATTTAAATAAATAATTCACAAATTTTAAACATTCCAAAGTAACCAATGTAAAAATTGGTTATCCAAAATACCATTCCATTTAAGCATAAATAAAATTTCGAAATGGTCATACTTTCAACTTAACAAGTAGCAAGTTTGTACAATTCATAGTTCCAATATGGCCTATTACATATTCAAAATGATAATTCAAAATATAAAGATAAGATCTACATAATACAAAAATGGAGACGATCTAACATGCTACTATCTAACTATAGTTGTCGACTCGTCTGCCGATCTCATCTCAAAAGCCATACCTGAAAATTAGTAAAATCCATATAATGAGAACTATTAATAATAGTTCCTAGTGGAAACTCATCTAGAGACAACAAGCTCCACTGAAACTTGTAGTATGTCATCAACAGAAAGAGAAACAATGATTACGAATAGTTATTAGACATATATATAGGGTAAATTGCATTGTTATCCCCTGAATTTTTGGTGAAGTTTCACTTTAACCCTCGAACTTCTAAAATGGACATCTAACCCCCTAAACTATAATATTTCGTTCATATTACCCCTTCCGTCAGTTTTCTGTCAAGCTCCGTTAACCGGAAACTGACGAAAGGGGTAAAACGAATGAAATATTAGAGTTTAGGGTGTTAGATGTCTATTTTAGGAGTCTGGGGGGTTAAGTGAAACTAGTCAAAAGTTCAGGGGATAACAATACAATTTACCCAAATTTTTACTATAAATTATTTTTATATTTTTATATTAAAAATTTCTAATTGGCTGAAATGAAGTATAAAAATTTTATTTAAGTATATATTTTATAGAACAATGCTTCTAAAGATAAAATGGACAAACGAGTACTACAGAAAATTAATTGAGAATTAAAATCTCTATATCCGAGTGAAGACACCTATTGTAAATCAACCATATTAGCGAGTACGCTAGGATAGTAGAGTGTTTGAGTATCGTAGGTAGTTAGTATCGCTCTTTTTTTATCTTTAAGCCACTCTAATTCATTTCTTTCATTTTTATTTTATTACAATAAAATATAGGATAAATTATGGTATGATTTATTTTAGAATAAAAAATATATATAAATTCAAAATCAAGCATGATCACTAACTTGAGGATTAGTAGTCAATCCATAAGTAACATATTATAATAAAATAATTTATAGTCAAGAGTCCCTTACAGAGTAAATTACACTACTACCTCCTAAACTTTTGGCGAGTTTCACTTAACCCCTCAAACTCCTAAAATAGACATCTAACATCCTAAACTTTAATTTTTCATTCGTTTTACCCTTCCGTCAGTTTCCTGTTAACGGAGCTTGACGGAAAACTGACGAAAAGGAAAACATGAACGAAATATTAGAGTATAGGGGGTTAGATGTCCATTTTACGAGTTCGAGGGGTAAAGTGAAACTTTGCCAAAAGTTCAGGGAGCAACAATGCAATTTACCCTATATATTAATCTACCATTATGAACAACAATTGCAACTATACTCAATAAGTAAATTGTGGTATCATAGGATAAGTATAATCAACAAGAAAGGCCCAACAAAAATCCAACTCGAACTATAATCGAGTTAATGCGTAAGCGCGGCACCCTCGCCTTGGGTGCAAAGCAAATCTCAACCCGGGGAGCAAAGGGCTTACCGCGTGGGGAGCGAACACCACCGATAAGCCACTCACGCCTTCTCTCACTCAAGCTTCCACATCACAAGGAGCCATCCAAGATGGCCCGAGGAGCGTCATTAGCATAGCGGCGAATCCAAATAGTGTCAATATCTCAACAATAATGTTATATTTTGGAATCACCAAATAACTAAGATTATGCTAACTTTCAATACAAATGCATATCCTATACTAGTACAATGTGATGACAAGAGACATGCTAGAGCATAAGGTCAAATTCCATTGTATCATGAACCAAAGAATAAACAAGGAGGGTATGAGTTCTTAGAACAATAATTAAGCATGCAACAAGAATTATGAATATTCAATAGCAATATATATATATATATATATATATATAGAGTTGAGCTAGAATACTCTCGATAGTAAACGGGGCGTTTTACTATCGAGTTGTTTTCGATGATAGAGCTTTCAAATTGACGATCGGCTCCGTTAAATATGATCTAAACCATTTAAACTATCTAGAAATCAAATTTCACGCACTTTCGTTATTGTTCTTTTATCCATCTAGTGAACAAAAAATGAATGGCTGAAAATGAATATTCTTTAAAAAATGATGATAGGAGTCTTGTAATCAAGATCAAGAGTATAGATCTTATTTTAAATAGTTTAAAAAATTTTCTAACAAAAATTCAATTGATTTGGATATCTTTACACCGTTAAACGAGAAAACGTTCTCTTACTCCACCATTAAAATACAAATTTTGACAACCTCATTGATAATTAGGCAAATGATGTCGAAAAGATTTGAAATTTGATTTCTAAACACTTCAAGTGGTATAGAGATCATGTTCAACGGAGCCGATCGTCAATTTGGAAGCTCTATCATCGAAACAACTCGATAGTAAAACAGCCCCGTTTACTATCGAGAGTATTCTTAGCTCAACTCATACATATATATATATATATATATATATATATATATATATATATGCATGCGTGATACTAAGAGGACCACTAGGACTAATCATCTATAGATAAGGATTCTATCTCAAAATAAGAAAAGACCGATCTAAGAAGTGGAAGGATTGGCTATAGGAGCTTCGGCGTGCGCGTTCGAAGTACCTAACATACAAATAATAAGTAACTCTATTAATCTTTTATTTTTATTTTAATCTTAAATGGTTTAGACTTATTCAAGTCCATCACTTCAACTATTATACTTCATTCTCGGATTGGAACAGAAGTCCCAATTTTGGGAGTCCATAACTCTCTCAAAATAGATGAAAATCTTAAAATAACTTATTCAAACTTTATATAAGGGTTTGGGGTGCTTAATTTTAATAAACAACATCTTAACGAAATATTTATATCCTCTGAAAACTAGCCGGAATAGTCAAATCCGAAAATAATATAAATTGATCGAAATATTAACAAACTAAATCTAACCGACCGTCCCTAGAGCAAGTGGCAAAGAGCTTGGTGGTTGGTACCCGAGACCCAAGATCGAATCCTAGTTGATTCACATTTCCAGCTAAGTTTATTTCTTAATAAAATAAACGAGACGGGTAGTGTGCTACCTATCTCTCTCTCAAAAAAAAAAAAAAAACTAACTAAATCGAAATTTGATTAAATAACTTAGCTTAATCAGACATTCATGCCCATCATATATATTTGAATATGATTGACATCTCAATTTAAGGATTGTAAACTCTTAAAATTATTTATAAAAGTTTAATCTCGTAGTTGATCAAAACCCCAATTTTTGGAGCCTTATAACATTCAATTAACTCATCAAAACCTCTCAAAAATAAAGGCAATTCATATAAATATATATTGGCCTCTAAATTTAAGTAGAAAGAACTAAAAGTTAATGATCAAAATTTGATTTTGAGCTCTTAGGATCCCAACCCTAAAATTATAAGAAAATCTCATAATAGGGCAAAAAACCCAATTTAGGGCTTCAGTATTTAAATATAGTGCCATAAAATCCTCGAAAAGCTATAACTAATCCATAAAGGATAGCTTGGGACCTTCAAAGAGAATAGAAAAATATGCATGCAATCCAAAATATTTATTCTTTGATATTCACAAAATACAAAATCGAAATCTACTTACTTTGTTCTCTAGCTAGAGTTTCAACTTGAAAATGAGTTTCCTTCTCCAAAGATCTCCTTCTAAATCCCTTCAATTTGAAGGAAAAATCCTTCTTCGATCTTATTGCTGAATAAAAGATAGGAGAAGTAGGGTATTGAGAGGAAGGGGAAATGGCAGAAGAAAAAGAAAATGGGAATAGAAGAGTTTTTCTTTTCTCCCATTCAAACCAGCCCACTTAAAGGCGTTTTTGTTATTTTACTTAATATTGTTTTGGAAAAAAATTATGAATGGACCAATATTAACCAGCTAAATTGATATGCTATATTTTTAATTAGCAAATTTACCAAATTATCCATAACAATTGGTACAATCCCGAACTAGCTCGCAACTCAGGACTGTATTGACGACTGTTAGAAAAATTGCCATAACTCTTTCGTTCGATATCCGTTTAAGGTGATTCAGGTTGCGTTAGAAAGACAACTCGATGATCTTTCCAGCAAGATCAATTTTGCCTGAATTGGATGTCGATAACCTAGTTAAAAATTCTCCAAATGTGACTGTTTGTGCAATAGTAGATTAGACTCAACTATTTTGAAATTTTCATTCTCAAGCAATTCTATCGTTTTGACTCAATTTGAGTTCAAATCATATAAAACTGGTCATCATCCTCTAAAATTATTTTGAAATATTTTTAAATATTTATAGATAAATTTTGGAGCGTTACAAAGTCCAACGTTCATATATATATATTCTTAATTAACCTCTTTAATTAGTGCAAGGTGAAACATCCATGAGACTTTTTTATAAAATAACCTTCTAAAAGTTTATTTATTTGCAAAATAACCTTACCAAAATTATATTTAAAAAATTAATCTCTTAAAGATGGTGAATGATTCACCGCCTTCATAAAGATCATAATTTTTCACAAAAGCGGTAAATTATTCACCGTCTTTCACTTGTTTATTATTCTATATTCCATATATAATCCTAACAACCATATAAATATTTCAATAAATCACATATAATCTTAACAACCTTAAAATTCTAATAACATATCCATAAAATCCTAACAATCAAAAAAATCCTAATAACCTATCCATACAATCGTAATAATCAAACACCATATATAGTCGACACCATATATAATCGACACTTTGGCGCTGCATGGAACGCGAACATGCGCAACATCCGCGTACGTTTGCTGAGGACGTTAATAATGTAATAGTATTAATAAAAATAAAATAAATTAATATGTTAAAATAATAATAATAAAATAGAAGATTTTTTGAATTTTCCTTCAACAGATTCAACTTTATTGTAAAAATAATTTCAACAATGCTGTCTGAATCTTTCTCAAAAAAAAAAAAAAAAACAATGCTGTCCGAAAAACTGAAATAAGTAAGTTCATATGAGTACAGTAGTAATTTTTTAAGAAAAAACTATCATACTTTTACCTTTAGTCGCGAGTAATTTACACTTTTGGTTTCTGGTGAGCGGCACTTTGGTTTTCAAACTTTAATTTATAGTAATTTATAATTTAAACTTTTTGAATTGGTGTAATAAAATTGAATCGGTGTAATAAAGTCTCTCAACCTAATTTTTACTATAGAAGTGATGTAACATGCTAATTAATGTCGTGTTATCGATTATAATCTTTTCACATTATTTTTATGTTAATAGTTTACTAATAATTAGCCAGCTAAATTGTGTTTCTAAGACTTAATTATAATAATTCTAATAGTTCGTATAAAAAATTACTAAAAATTAAAGTTTGAGGAGCGAAATATCACGAGCCTCATAGTTTGAGAATTAGAAGTGTAATTTACCCTTTAGCTGCAGAAGTGCAATACATGAAATTACACCACTGAAATTTTTGTGGCTGATTATTTGTAGAGCGGGTGGGCTTGCTTTTAGGTCGCAGGAATTAAAGTGTAACTAAAAGTGTAAATTTTTTTTTTCTCAGAAATTTCTTTTACACTGAAAATTATTTTTTACAGTTTTACGTAAAACCAAACAGCCTCGTTTAGTGACGAGAGTTTTTATGTCGAAAAGTACAGATCTGAGTCTCAAAATAAGATTAGCATTTAATTAGCTATGCTTTTAATCTGAGAAGAGATTAAAAATATTCCACTTCCTCTTAAACACGTCGAATTTTTACACCCCCTGAGATCCACAAACTCTGCAAATAAAGCTACAGTACAAAGGAATCGAGAACTTCGGAATACGTACGTAGAAGCAGCGCGCTTCTCATGGCTGGGGCAATTCCAAAGCTAATTGCTTGCCTTCCTTCGACTCCGATTCCGCGGCCGCCACCGCCGCCTTCGCTTCCCTCACAACACCGCTGCCGCCCCGCAGACGCCCCCGGGCCCATCGTGAGCCCGGCCATCCGCATTTCGTGCAGTCGTATCTCGCGTCAGGGCCTTCCACCTGCGACCTGCAGGCCCGCCCGATGATGCAGGACACCACTGTCAGCACCATTATCATTGCCAACACCCCGAAAAAGGGCGCGACCGACCCCGAACTGCGGTGAGGACCCGTCGCGCCAAAACCCTGATCGGCATCCGGCGCTGGCATCGTCGTCGCTGCCGCCGTCGAAGCCATTGCATTCATGCAAGTTGAGCAGTTGATCTCTGGTGAGAAAACGAGAGAGAGAGGAGGGGGGAATGAGGCCAGGGTGGGGTTATTATAGACTAGTGGAGACATATATGCTTTTTTATCATCTGGACTAAGGTGGCAAGGGACTATAGTATGGAGTTTTTAAAAGTGAAAAAGGTGAGAGGAGACAGCTTTGTGGCTAATAAGTGGAGAACAACATGGAAAGGAGAATTAAAGCAAACATGATGAGAGGAGTTTTATATGAGAGTTTTTAGTGTTTATCCGTAAAAAGGGATGATTGGTATTTCGCTAAGTAATCTTTTGAAAAACAATGTATGGAGACATGACCCTGAAGTTTAACTCTTTTGTAAATAGGCGTTTAAACTTTCAATTAATTTTAACAATCAATTTTTCTAAACTTTATCAAATAGTTTAACGTGCTGTGCCCCTCTTCTCAATGATAGTTACAAATTATACGATCGTTTTGATCATATGTCTAGCAAATATCGTCCAATTTTGATAATCCAGTATGAGAATTGAAGAATAGGAGGAACTAAACTTTGATTTTTGTT
This sequence comes from Ananas comosus, assembly GCF_001540865.1. Classification (NCBI taxonomy): domain Eukaryota; kingdom Viridiplantae; phylum Streptophyta; class Magnoliopsida; order Poales; family Bromeliaceae; genus Ananas; species Ananas comosus. Next base: position 5,984,708 of record NC_033632.1, on the reverse strand, counting down.
ATTTATTGTATCTTAGAATATATTCTTTTTTTTTGTGTGCGTGTTTTGAAGCTTCATGATCGACCAAATTAAATGACTACATAATTATAACTTCAATTGAGGAGAGAGGTCTATTAAGCTATTTGATAATATTGTAAGTGACTTAATTGCTAAAAATGAAAATTCAAACGTCTATCCGTGAAAAAGTTAAAGTTTAGAGGGACCTTTATACACTTTACCCTAGTCTTTTTCGTCTTTCTTTTCCTATCAACAAGAAGATTCTATTAAGATGCTGAATCAATAGTGGGTAGCAATTTGACAAGCTGAGCTCAGAGGTCATTGGAAGTTACTTGTGGGCCCGTTGCTTGTTCTCTTTTACGTAAAGTTCTTACTTCGTTGTGGAATTAAAAGTGAAAAGAGCAAAAAAAAGAAAAGAAAAAGGCCTTCTGCCTCATGTCCCCACAGCTTATGAATGTTTCAATATAGTTTTTTGAGCCAAACTACATGCAGGGGTAACTTAACAATCAAGAAACTTCCAATAAATGATATACCACATGCATCCTGAGTAACACCATTTGTTGCACAAACAATTCTTTTCTACTGTGTTTGGATGGACAATAATTAAGGTGAGGATAGAACAATGTATGTTGAATATAGATAGTGAGAAATATATATATATATATATATATATATATATATATATATATATATATATATATATATATATTTAATAGCTTAACCTTTTAGAAATAATAAAGTTGTTTCACATTATTTTATATAGTATTAAGTAGAAAGTCACGAAGATCAAGTCTCGCCATGCTTTTAGTTTCGTTTCATTTTCTTCTATTTAATTTAAGTCTATAAATTAGATCTATCAAAAAGCCTCAAGTCCAAATATGCAGGAGTGTTTAGATTTGTAATAAAAAATTCGTCTTTGAATTAACAGATACTTATAGATAATCATTAGCAGTTTCCACCCTCCTCCAGAGTAGCCTTATTCTTGCTTTGTCACTGAGTTTGTCCCAGGAACATTTTTCAGGAATAACACCATTATTGACCATGGTTTATAATTAGTACAGCTATTTAAGAAATTTAACATAGTAATGGGTGATTTAATTGATTAATGGAGATTGACAAATTAATCACCATGGTTAGGCCAGGGTTAATTAGAAAGAGGATACGGGATTTTTAAATTTCGAGTTTGGATTTGTAATTTGATATTCTTGAATTAATTTGAATTTTGAGATTTTAAATTTTGAATTTTAGGTCAAATTATAATTTGGTGAGGTGCAAGCTGATCGAACGGTCGACTGCTTGTGCTTCCCCTGTCAACTCGATCTATGGTAAGATTGTACATTCATTCACCCGCTTCTGCCTACTCTCCTACACACAATTTCTCTCTCCAATCCTATTTTTCCTCCTTTAGAAAGGAAATTGGGAGCCTCACATATAAAGAAGCAAAATAATGGAAGTGGAATTAGAGAGATTAGAGAGAAAATTCTCAATATATTTCAGCATTTGATTCTTACATATATAAATACAAAGAAACAAGTTTCAGAGTAAGGAATGTACCATTATAGTAGCTTATACAATAATTAGATGCTAGAATCATGTAATCAGATTTCTCCATAATTCTCCATAATCAATTCCTTTGATCAATCAATCCCTTTGATTAGGTTTCTATGAGATTCATTAGTATTTCCTGCAGATTTTGATTCAAATTTTGATTTTGCTCTATCACTCCCCCTCAAGCTGGAGAGTGGAACTTTGTGAACTCCTAGCTTGGACCTGAGCACTTGAAAGTGAACACGTAGTAAAGGCTTAGTATATATGTCGGCAATCTGATCCTGGCTTGTAACATGACAAGTCACAAGAGTACCAATGGCAACTTTTTCCCGAACAAAATGATAATCTAATTCAATGTGTTTTGTCCGAGCATGAAAGACCGGATTAATCGACATGTGAAGCGCACTCATATTGTCACAAAATAATTGAGGAGGCTGAGAAAGAGATAGCCCAATATCTCGCAATAAATAGGTAATCCATGTTAATTCAGCTGTGGTGGATGCCATAGCACTGTATTCAGCCTCTGCAGTGGACCGAGCAACAGTAGATTGTTTCTTAGAGGCCCAGGAAATACAATTGGCACCTAAAAATATACAAAAACCAGTGGTGCTTTGTCTTGTGAGAGAGCATCTTGCCCAATCAGCATCACAAAAGGCAGAAAGAGAAAGTGGACTAGTGGAAAGAAATCGAAGACCATAATCAAGAGTTCCGTTAATATATCGTAGTATTCGCTTGACTTGTCGAAGATAAGCAACGGTAGGGGTGTGCATAAATTGACAAACACGATTCACAGCATGAGTAATATCAATTCTTGTGACAATAAGATATTGTAAAGCGCCAACAATACTTCTATATGCAGTGGCATCAACAAGATTACCATCAACAGAGGTGTTATTCTCTTTAATAGCCGAAGGAGTAGAAATAGAAGAAGCCTCCAACATTGAAGCACGAAGAAGAATGTCCCTGGCATATTTCATTTGAGAAAGAAAAATACCTCGAGAAAAGGGAGTAACCTCGATGCCAAGAAAATAATGTAGAGTGCCCAAATCCTTGATTGCAAAGTCCATACTAAGACGATCGATGATATTTTGCATAAGTGTTGCATTACTAGCTGTAAGTACAATGTCATCAACATAAAGTAAGAGTAAGATAGTTCCCCGAGAGCTATGAAAAATAAACAAAGAGGAATCAGCTCGACTGCAACAAAAACCTATGCACAAAAGATGAAGAGTAAACCGATCAAACCAAGCTCTCGATGCTTGTTTTAGGTCATAGATAGAACGGTTAAGGCGACAAACATAATCTGGATATTGTAAGTTGACAAAACCTGGTGGCTGTGACATATAAACAGTTTCCTTGAGATAGCCATGAATAAACGCATTCTTGACATCAAGTTGTTGAAGTGGCCAAGACAATGTAGTCGCTAAAGCAAGTACCAATCGAAGCGTAGTCGGCTTAAGAACAGAGCTAAAGGTTTCACCGAAATCAACCCCGGGAACTTGAGAAAACCCTTTAGCAACTAATCGAGCCTTAAATCGCTCGACAGAACCATCGGCATTAAGTTTCGTTTTAAAAACCCATTTGGATCCTACAACATTAGTATTCGGTGGACAAGGAACTAAGTCCCATGTATTATTCTGCTGTAAAGAATTTAATTCTTCACACATAACAGCATACCAATGAGGAATTTGAAGTACCTTGCGGACTGATTTTGGTTCTTGAAGGGAACTCATAATACCTTGAGTAGCAGCAATCATAGCTTGAGGATTGTTTCTAAAATTCGCTTGAACATGTCCGGTATGGGTTCCAGTACGAGTTCGAGTCTGCATTGGATGAGACGAGATCGATACAATATTATGTGGAGGTGGTGGCACTCCAAGTGGAAATATATTTTCAGCTTGAGGACTATGAATTGTAGGTGATCTTGAGCTTGTAGTTGAATCAGATTCACCAGATTGTTCTAAGGGAGTTTCCTCAGCTTGAGTAGAATCTGTTGGCCCAGCCATAGATCACTCACTAATTCTTTCCGCGACTTCGAATGATCTAAGAGGCGTTGAGTGTGATGTGACTGCAGAAGAATCTCCCAAAGGCTGAGTAGCTACAATAGGTTGAATAATCTCCAAATGTTGCATTGAACTAGAAGAAGTTGGTTGTAGCTGATTTGGTGCACGAATCCACTAATCACAATCTCGGTATGTACTGAACTCCCCCTGTGTATCAACACTTTTCGATAAATTGGTGAGATCAGTATACGGAAAAAAAATACTCATCAAACACTACGTGTCTAGAAATGAACACCCTCTGTGTCGCGCCCCGAGCTCCACCAATTTGGTCAGATTCGGGCACGCCGACAGACCGCCGAACGGACAGAGCCTTCCCTGTACGTTCTAGGCGTCTCAATCTATACAATGCAATACAAGAGGTTCCAACCAGGAACCGTATTCAACCACAGATTGCATAAGTATCGAAAACATAAAATGCTAACTATACTATTACACACATTCATCACTCAGATTTTACCTTTAAGTTATTACAACTTATACAAATTTATTACAAGTTTGTTTCTTTCATTCTTATACTCTGAGCTAGACCACTTCAAGGTACTGCTATCTCTGGTCTCGGTGGTAGGGCGCTATCTACGGAGCTACGCCCTGTCCTCGTGCCGCCGCGCCGTTCACGTGCGAACCTGTACCCCCAAAAACAATACGGGGGTGAGAACTATATAAATATAGTTCCCAGTGGGTACGGCCACCCAAGGGAAGAGCTCGACCCACCAGGTCCAAAGGAGGCACTGTAACATATTAGTCCAACAGATAATAATCACAGATAATTTATGCAGATATTAAAACATGTATGCCTCACGATATACAATATGCAAATTATGCAACTATGTAACAAGTAGATCTATTGATTCTACATTCAATTCTGCTAATCTTAGCTCATGTCATTTAGCTCTAAGGTTTCTACTACCTTAGGTTCACAATTCGAGTCCACTTACTACTAAGGTTTCCACTTCCTTAGCTCTTGCTATTTATCTTTAGCTTTTAAGGCTTCTACCGCCTTAACCAAGCTAACCACCCGACTCGGCCTCGAGTCAATCATTCGCGGACTACCGCGCACTGGCACCGTACTCATTGACTTAACTATCTGGTGCCGAAATCGTCGCACACGCCGAACAATTGGCTCAAGTCAACCTCTGGTGGTATAATCCCTGAGCCAGCTTAACCATCTGGCGGCGAAATTGTCGCACACGCCGAACAATGGTTCAAGCCTCTGGGTGGTGAACTCTGTGCACACACTCCCTTTCCTCCCTTGGTATCAATCTCGGCGGCGAAATCGTCGCACACGCCCTAGCCTTGATACCAAGGTCATCACAGGTCTTGGGATTCCGAAATCCATTTCCACAACTTGAGGGTTTAACACTTACCCTACATTGTCGACCTTCTTAGGTCTAAATCAATCATTTTCTAGTGGTCTTTCTACCACTATAGTCCATAATTTAGTCCAATTTTACCAAGTGTCACTATATATCATAACCTAGGTTCAATCACACTAGGTTCTATGTCATTTCACCTAGATCTCGACTCTAGGTTTACTTACTTGACCTATGTCCAATGACACTAGGTTCATGTTCGACCTATGTTTATTAACACTAGGTTCATACCACTCGATCTACATAATGTCCAACCTTTGTTTAATAAACTAGGTTCATGCCACTCGATCTACATAATGTCCAACCTAGGTATCCTTGCCTAGGTTTATAGTTTACATATTCCTATATACTTTGTTTCCGTCGAGATTCCTGATCAACTGGAGTTATCAACTTATACCCAATTCTCATGGATTTAGCATGTCCACAATATGTCAATGTTCATATATGCTTTAGCCTTAACCATAACATATTCATATGCACCTAGCATTTACTTTCATATATGTTTAGACATATGCATCTAGCATTCATATTCATATGTCAACAATCATATACGGTCTAGCATTAACCACAATGTATTCATATGCATATTTCAATGGTAGGTAACTTTACATGATTCATGCTTTCATTTTATCAAACATAACCTACCGCTAAACATATATGCGTGAATAAAAACCATACATTGCTTTGGCATGGAAGCGACCTAATCACTTCGGTGAAGCACAACCCACCTTTACTTGGTACCGGAACGCGAGAAATCCACTTCCCGCACTCTTCCAAGAATCGCGATCCGCGTTCGCAACATTTGAAGCCGAAACGTCCCTTTTGGCGATATCTTTGCGTAGGCTCGACGAATTGCCGAACCAACTTCGCCAACACGTTCGCTTTACCCTCAATAAGGTTTGTACACGATCAATTCCAAGTTAGGGTCTCAATCCTGCAAAAGTGCATTATCGAGCTTAGGTTCTAATTAACCTATTACTATATATAAACTTTAACTTTTCTCTAGATTTCCAATCCCCAAAATCCTTCAACTAGGGAATTGAAGAGATTTACATCAACCCCTAATTAAAATTCTGCATAAGAGTTGATTCTAACTCTTATCTGCCAAGGCCAACACCCAACACCCAATGCTGAAATTTTGCTTCACAAAATAGTCCCTGCAATTTTCCTTCTTGGCACTAAACAGCAGCAGCAGCAGCGACAGCAGCTTTTAGCTTTAATGTTTAAGCCATTCCTTGTTCACATCATTCTAACTAGGGAATACAATCCATTTCCCACTACTAATTTCCAACATATGATACATATAAGCCTAATTTTTTTTGCTTTTCATGCTACAACAGCTTCTAATAACCTAGGAAAATCCAAGTTCTCTCTTACTACCAGCATGTTTCACTAGGCTTATAGAAGCTACAATCTGAAATCCTCACACAACATCCAAAATAGACCTTCTTTAAGGTACTAACAACAAACCTTATCAAGCAACTATATCAACCCTACTTCAGGTTTACTCCCAACAGGTTACCTCCCACCAAATTTTACTTCTCAACCTTCTCACATCAAGAGCACATCAAGTAATTCCAAGCCTCAACCTTCCACAGATCTTAAAACCAAGAGAGAGTAGGGGATTTACCTCAATCCTGTCCGAGCACACAGCAACCTTCATCTCCGAACTCCGATTCTCACCAGACTTTCCTACTAAAGGGTTTCCTCTCAGTCCAAAATCTCAACTCCTTCAACTTTCCTGCTCCAATTCCCTCCCCGCAGGGTTTATAGAGAGAGAGAGAGAAACGAAATGAAAGAAAGAGAGAAGGTGAGATGGTTCATGCAGGAAAATACCCTGCGTACACCTGGGCTAAAGATAAGGCTGAACAATTGCGGCTAAATCCCTTACAACAGCTCAATTCGCAATTTACAAAATGGTCCTCGGGCACTTGAACCGGTACAACCTTGTGCTTGTACCGGTACAAAGTGCATTTCCTGCACTTTGATAGCAACCTGGCAGCAGCCTTTCTTGCGGCCATTACGCACCTCCAATTAACTCCAAATCCCTCTAATCACTTCCAATACATGCCAACCATCATCTAACTCTTCTCTAAGGTAATTAACTCAACTTTAATCCAATATGGAATCAACTTACCTTAATTTAAGATTCTACCAGGTTGCTTTCAGCACCATCAGCACAAACTTCTTGCTAGGCAACTCCTCTCAGCTCAAAACACAAGGAAAAAATCCAACTCCATCAAGCTTTTCTTCCCTAGCTAGCTCTTAGGGCTGAGAGAGAAAGAAGGGGAAAAGAAGTGAGAAGAAGCTGTTGGAGAGACACCCTAATGCGTGGACACATGTTAGGCAGCTGGGGTTAAGTGATAAGACTGGAATTTTGCACATTAACCCTTCAATTCAGCAAAAGTGCATTTCAGTCCTGGCAGATTTTATAGGCTGGTACCTCACTGAGGTACTCGCCTGTACCTCACTGAGGAACACAATGCAAAATCTGCACTTGCAGATTTCTGGCAGCAGCAACATCATCAGCCCAATTCAGCATTTCAATCCACTTTTAGCCTTTCTAATTACTTCCAACATGTATTCATAAACCCTTACAAGCCGTCAATTTAATTCGAAAGCAATTTATTTTCATTTTGGCCCTATTTTGATCATTAACCAATGCAATCATGCACTTGGCAGCCCCTTCACTCCAGCTTCTTTTCACGCTCCCACTTCGCACCAAACACTTCAAAACCCTTCTAATTCATGCCGTTAGCTATTCCCAAGCATCACAATGATTCAGAGATGCTACAATTTATCCTCATGCCCTACTTTGATTCATTTAATCACAGTTAGCGTCGAAATCCAAAAATTCTCTTTACATTTCATCTCGCGCCCAACTTGCACCGAAACACTCGATTATCTCCCAAATTCATTTCCACGCATCCAAAATCACTCAGGGAAGATGTACATTTAATCCAAACTTCTCTTTGATCCTCTAGCTCAAAGTTGACATCGCAACTCCAAGATTCCATATATTACACTCTGTGTTGACGGATGTAAACATCGATATCCTTTGTGTAGTGGACTATTTAACCAATGAAAACACATGGCAGTGAGCGAGGTTGGAGCTTGTTGGATGCATAATTTCTTAAATATGGAAAACACCGACACCCAATGACCTTGAGAAATGAGTAATCTGGCTTTTTTCCAAATAATTGTTGAAAGGGTGTGCTTGAGTTTAGAACCGGAGTGGGTAGCCTATTAATTATGTTGCTGTTGAAAAGCTTTCAACCCAGAACCTTTGCGGCATACTAGCATGAATCATCATCATTAGCCCCGTTTCGACAATATGGCGATGCTTTCTTTCGGCAACGCCATTTTGTTTCAACGGTTGATCAAGAAATTTGTTGGCGAATACCACACTAGGCTAAATGTTTAAGAAATTCAGCTTTAGCAAACTCTCCTCCTCCATCACATTGAAAGATTTTGATAGTTCTTTCAAATTGATTCTCGATCAACCGTTGAAATTTCAGAAAGCAATTGAAGAAATCAGATTTCCTTTTGAGTGGATAAAACCAAGTAAATCTACTAATATAAAATCATCCACAAAGATAACATAATATTGAAAATTTTGGACAGAACGGATAGGCAAAGGACCCCGTAAGTCGCAATGAATTTTCTCAAAAGTAAACTTAGACTTTTCATTTTGAAGAGAAGTTTACAACTTTTTCCCATTTGACAGCTAGTGCAAAGACCGACTGGTCTTGTCCACGAAGAAACCTTTATTACATTATTTGAAGCTAAAGTTTGTAGAATACGCGAATGCAGATGCCATAATCGACAGTGCCAAATTGAATCATTGAATCTTCTGCCTTTCCTGCTTTGAGAACTGCAAGTGCATATTCTTCTCCTTCCTCTAGTGCATAAAGCTTTTCTTTCTTAGTTCCTTTAGCTAGAATCATTTGTGTTAGTGGATCCTTTATCACAAAACCAGTTGATGAGAATACAAAAACACATGGGTTTTCTTCAGTGAATTGACTAACAGATAGCAAATTCTTTTTCAATTCAGGTACTACTAACACATTGTTCAATTTAACAGATCCTATTGATCCTGATCCAGTATGTGTAATAGGAAGAGCAGTTCCATCACCAGTATAGACTTTTGTTTTACCATAATATGGATATTTAGAATGAAGAATACCTCCGTCTGATGTCATATGAGCTGTAGCTGTAGTATCGGCATAGACGGTTGGGTCTTTATCATTTGGCAAAGACATTGTTGCAAAGGCTTGTGGCAGATCTTCGCTTTGATATGCATGATCAAATCTGTAGAAGCATTTGAGAGCAATATGACCAGATATACCACAAATTTGGCAAGAAAGTTCACCTTGATTGGGTTGTTGCTGATTTTTTCTTTGGAAATTTCCTTGTTGAGATTGTGGAGTATTATTTGTGAAGAAGTTTCTGTTGTTTCAACCACCCTGGTTATTATAGGTTCCAGATTGAACAAATCCTCTTCCTCTTGAATTGAAATTGTGTCCTCCATTGTTCCTGCCACAACCTCCTCTTCCTCTTTGGGCAATGAAGGCTTGAGCATAATTTGGTGCTTTGGCTTTCTCCTCTTCATCTTCTAGAGCTAGTTGCTGTTCAAATCCTTTCAGCCCCATGATATATTCATTAAAGGTAGGATATGGTGGCTTTGATAGAACAACTAAGTTATAAGTTCTATAACGGGATCCTAGGACTCTCGATAATTGAAAAACTTTATCAACATCATCTAAAGGTTGTTGTATTGCTGCAAGACAATCACATGAGTGTTTGAATTTTCTAATAAATTCATCTAAAGGTTGATTTCCCTTCAGAACTGCTAGCTGGTTCTTTAGATGCATTTCTTTCTCTTTGGTAGAATCAAAGAAATGTTCATCTAGACATTTCCATATTTCTCTTACATTGTTGCATCCAATAACCAAGCCAAGAACTTCCTCCGCCATAGTTCCTAAGAGCCAGCTGGTAAGGAGTCCATCATTATTAATCCATATTGTATATTCTGGATTTTCTTCCTCCTTATCTCCTTTTAAAATCATTTTTGTAGGTGCATCTTCTTCTATGTGATGAAGAAGATGTGCACTACGAATGAGGGGATAAATCTGTGATTTCCACAGTAAAAAATTGGAGGAAGAGAGTTTAACTGATAACAGACTTGCCATCTGATGAAAGCTCTGAATCATCAACTCGGAATTGTTCTTCGCCGTGCTTGAGAAAATGTTTCGGTCTCAAATGTAGAGGTTCTGCTCTGATACCATAAAGAAGCAAAATAATGGAAGTGGAATTAGAGAGATTAGAGAGAAAATTCTCAATATATTACAGCATTTGATTCTTACATATATAAATACAAAGAAACAAGTTTCAGAGTAAGGAATGTACAATTATAGTAGCTTACACAATAATTAGATGCTAGAATCATGTAATCAGATTTCTCCATAATTCTCCGTAATTCTCCATAATCAATTGCTTTGATCATTCAATCCCTTTGATTAGGTTTCTATGAGATTCATTATTATTTCCTGCAGATTTTGATTCAAATTTTGATTTTGCTCTATCAACATAATGCGAGTTTTTCTGTTTTCAATGGATCAAGGACGACATGAGGAGCTAGGGTCAGAATCATTCTCCCATCTCTGGATGGAAAGACTATAAAGTTTGCTTCCGAGCTTGAACTTGACTAGTTAAATAATCAAGTCGAATACGAGGTCATCATCATTGGGATGTAATTGTTGAAGGATTTGGGCTCAACAACTATGAAGGTTGGGGGATGTTCATTACTTGTGATTAAGCATGTAGCTGGAGAGTTCAAGCGCAACAACAAGTACCTACAGGAGTATTTAGAAGTTGCAAAGAAACTCTCTCTGGAGAGTTTCGAATTCGAAGATGTAGAGTTTGAGAGTTTACCAAGATGGATGAATTAGGAAGCCAATGATGCGGCACATATTTTGGCCGAACGAAGAAATTGTGGTTGAGAAAAGATAACTCTCATTGTATTTCAATTAAAACATGTGTATCGGACGTGTAGATTCACCCAAAAGAGATTGGACAAAGCCCATCATTGAATACTTCAAGAACTAGAGCACTAGGGCACACAAAAGGTTAAGATGAACAACTCAGTTTGTTATGCCGGATGATGTTTTATACCAAAAGGGGGATAGACAAGTTACTATTTAAGGCTCCGTTTGGCAATGGAATTATGTCATACGGGATAAATTTTTTTATCCTTGGTATATCTCAATATTCTAGAATAGAAAGGAATTCCAATAATTTTTTGTTTGGATTTATATTAACTTATACTAGGGTATAAGCAATATGATGTTTGGTTAATTTCTTGAAAGAAGACAAGGATAGTGAAAAAAGTTAATTGAATTTTTTTAAAATGCCAATTTTGCTCTTATGAATGTTTCACATTCATAGCATGTGTTATAGAATATATAGCACAAGAAAAAATGTAAATATATTTTCAATAATTGTACAAAGTAATTTATTAATTAATCAACATGATTAAGAAATAACCTTTATTTTATATACACTATAATATATATGCAAGTATTATTACAGTAATTAACTTTATACTAATAATATATATACTAGTAAATACTATATATAGAAATAGAATGGGAGGATGAAGTAAAGTAGGGGTGCGGGAGTCGAGGCGTCATAAATAGAGGGTGCGTGAGTTGAGGCATCATAAAAAGAAGGAAAAAAATCACTTGTTTATTGCCCCACCTTTAAATTCATCAGGGATAAATTTTATTCTACGGGTGGAGGAGAATATAATTAACGGGTTATTCCAGGATCAACTGGAATAACCCGCTTTGACTAGAATAAATTATACTTGACAAATTTTATTGTGTTTGGAAGAATAATAAGGATAAAAGGGTTATTCCTCAGATATTCCATTACCAAACGGAGCCTAAGTGTTTGGAGAAGAGGAAACGATATTGGCAATATCCGAAGTACATAAAAGAATCGGAAGAGCTCGTTAGGTCGAACTAATGATAGGGTGCTTCTCTGGCAGCACAACTATTTTTGCTATTATGCAGAAAGATTGTATAAAGTTCTCGATCGAAGGGTGTTGGAAGTGCTAAAGACTTGGAAGCTGTCACGCCCCAATCCCCGCCAATTTGGTCGGGTTCGGGTCACGTCAACAGACGCCGAACGGACAGAGCCTCCCCTATCCGCCCAAGGCTCTAACAACATGTATAAATAAGTAATCAACAAGAGATTTGCATATATAATACAAGGCTTGCACGAGGGCAAGCAACAACGGAAGCGAAAGCTCTAAGCTAAATATACAACATACATAATATTTGATTAAATTTAAACCAAATACAAGTAAATAAAACTATTACATTTCCATCCATCCATCATATCTCTTCACACTTAGTCATCCACCAAATACATGATTGTTTATAACTTGAAGCTCTAAATCAACAAAGTAAAGTTGATACATGTATACCAAAAAGGAAAATGACTACAAAATATATAAAGTTCCGGTGGCCGCTATCTACTGCGCTATACCCTTGCCTCGGTCCTCCGCCACCCCGCTCGCGCTTGGACCTGTAGGGTTAGTGGTGTGAGAACTAAACAAAGTTCCCAGTGGGTTCGGCAACCGACCTCGTCGACTTACCCACTAGGTCTATCCAGGCATAAGTATATCAAGGAAAGATAGTAAACAATACTAATGTAACTAATACTATTCCTGCAAGAAAATCAGTCAGCGATAATATCCAAATATGTCAAGCGGTAAATATGCATGCATGCTTGTTCTGTACTTTACCTTGGCTTTTACCCAATCTTTACCGGTTAACCTTGTTAACCCCAATAACTCATAACCCAAATCCCTTTAACCGGGGAGGCTCTAAGCACTACAAGACCCGAGGGACCGTCTTCAGGGACCGCGCTTTCTGTGGTGATGATTTCTGAAAACACACCGCTTGAGGGGGAGTGACCTCCCTCAAGCCAAGACTTATCATGAGTATCGATCAAATCCCCAACTTAAGGATACTTAGCCACTAGTCACAATGCCACTATGTCACTATGGTTAAACTATGTTTAACAACCACTTATCAAAATCAATCTATCTCTCTATTGTCATTGTCACCCTTTGTTTACTAAGGTCAAGTCCAAGTCTCACAATCATGCAATCTCGGGGGTTCAATAGCACATGTCCATCATGGTTTCATTTCTCTCTACCTTCCAATACCCTTGAAATAAACATAGTGAAAACAACCAAAGTTCACATGTGAATTAACCCTACCATGCATGAAGGACTATACACAATATGCTCAAAAGTAGGGAAATAGACATAGAAGGGAATCCAACGATTCCGGAATGCACCCCCCACCTCTAATGGTCGTGTGGGTGTAGAATATGAAGACTCCCGAATATTACGAACGCCGGCTCCGCGTCCTATAACCAAAATAGTGCCATATTAGGTCGTTTATACATGAACTTCACTTAAATATTTTCGTAACGTTGAACGGAGTTGTCCAGCGTGTTTATTTGACCCCCAATCAGGTTTCCACGAGGTCAGTTTGTCCCCGAAAAATTCTAGAGCAAAAGCCCCAATTTCCAAGCCCTAACAATGCCGTTTAGGGTTTCTCTTGGATTGATCTCATTGCTAAGCAAAAGATAGCTTAGAACCACTTGGAAAGCTCTCTAATAAGGTTCCTAAGCTTTTAGAACCATTCTTAGGTCATCTACCATGAACCCTAGTGATCTACCATGGGAGCTCCACAAGAAATCCATGGATTTTCATGGTTTCCTAGCTCAAGAGGGTCTCTAAACCTAGAAACAAGCTCAAAATCCCAAAAGTTAGGGTTAAAATCCAAACCCTAGACTCAGTTGCATCAAAACCTCACCTTTGCCCAAGCTCCTCCAAGTCCTTCTTGTAGGAGAGCTTGCTAGACCCACCAAAGTCACCAAAAATCTCTCCACTAGCTTCTTCTTCTTCTTCTCCAAGCTCTAGGGTTAGCTTTCTAGAGAGAGAAAGAGAGGGGAGTGAGATGAGAAGGGTGGAATGGCTTTGGGAGTGAAGGAAATAGCCATATAACATGTTGTGACAATGGCACTTAAGCCCCTCCACTTGTTTCATAGTGCACTGCCCAGACTGGGCGTTTTTCGCAGTGAGGACCGGTCTCCCCGACCAGGGACCGGTTCCCGAACGTGGATTTTCCAGGACTTAGCCGATTTTCTGGCTTTTTCAGCTGCTGCGCGACGAAGGACCGGTCTTTCCCTCAGGGACCGGTCTCCCGAGGACCGGTCTCACTGCCAGGGACCGGTTGCCTCAGGATTCCTGGCAGGCTACGCGTACGGGGACCGGTCTCTCATTCAGGGACCGGTCCCCGAGAGCACAAAATCTGGGACTTAGCCAAATTTTGAAATTTCACTCTCTCGGGTCCTTTTGCACTACAGATAGGCTCTAATGCACTTAGGGCCTATACCCACTCGTTCTACTCCGGGCTCTGCTCGTTTCGACGGAACTCGACGTGATTTACGAGGGATGTGGTATGTTACAGAAGCATAGTTAGTTAATTCGCGTTTAATTCGCGAATTATTCGCGACTATTTAGAATGCCGAATTAAACGTCCGCATCCGCATTTTTTGGAAAAATGCAGAAAAAAAACACGTTTTTTTCATCAATAAAAATTATCCGCAAATTATTCGCGAATCGCAAATGATTTGTCCAAAAAAACGGCGGTCGCGGACTTGCAGCTCGCGTAGTCGCAGCCATCGTCGTTCTCCTCCTCCTCCTCCGCCGCTTTCGTCACGGATTGTAAAATCTCTCTGAAAAAAATAATTTCCACTGAAATTTTTTTTCCCCAAAAATTTGTTGTCCCTAAAATTTTTTTTGAAACAATTATTTTATAAATTTTTTTAAAAAAATCGAGTTTGGGACTTCGGAGCTCGAAATGGAAATGGCGCTGGGTTTGGGGAAGAAGATGGAAAATCGGGGCGTTTGGAGAATAGGATGACGCGCGGTCCACGAGGCCACTTCGCCTCGTGGACTGCATAAGAGGGAGGTCCACAGTGGACCTCCCTCTCATCAATAACAACTGGGAAATCGTGCATTTGGGGAAAAGGAATATAAAATGGTGCGCGGTCCTCGTGGACCGCATGAGAGAGAGGTCCACGGTGGACCTCCCTCTCATTAGCCATTATATATATATATATATATATATAATTTTATTGAGTTGATCTAGGATACTTTTACAAGTATTATCCCCATGTTGCTATCACGTTTTTAGCCATTGGATCTACTTTTTGATTACAAATAGCCCTTGGATCAAATACTATTCCACCTACCACCACCTACCACCACCTACCACCATCATCTCAACCTCACATCTCTCCATCCAAGGGCTAAAAACACACAAGTATCACCCAAGTGATACTTGTAAAAGTATTCTAGCCCTACTCTAATTTTATTTCTAAATATATATTTATTTATTATACATAGTATTATATTTTTATATAAAAATATTATTATATAATATTTTATTTATAAGAAAAATATAGTTTGCTAATTTTTTTTTTATTTAATTAGCTTAATTTTGTAGCTTTTAATTCTTATATTCTTAACAAATATGAGTATTTATGCTAATAACATAAATCTTGAGAGAAAAAAATTTAATTTAATCGCCGAATTTTTAATCCCGAATTTTTAATTGGTGAACGTATAATATCCGTATAAATCACGTATCCGAATAATTATCGAATCCGTTTTTTAACTGTATTTTTCAACGAATTTAAAAATTAAAAGACGAATTTTATCCGATTTATACCCGTACCAAATTTTTGCCGAATCCGAATTAACTAACTATGCTTGGAAGTGTGAAAGTTGGCCCAGCAGCTAAACTCTTCATGGTAATGAAGTTGTGACTATTTAGAGGGTGGGTTGTGGACCTCATCGGCCAGATTCATCCAAATTCATCAAAAGGACATAGTTCTTGATGTGGTCGTTAACTATTTTACCAGATAGGGCGAAACAGTGCCAATGCGGAAAGCAGTCTAGAAAAACATTAGTATTTTCTAGATGATCATATCGTCAACTAATTCGCATAGCAAAGGCGATCACTACGGACCAAATGATGATGCTTGTAGGGAATAGAATTGTAAGTTTTGTGAAAATTAAGTTGACGAGTGTGTATGTTATATTTATCCCCTTAATAATAAATGCAAGTTAATAGTTAACCGAATGCCTTGTTGCCTTCATTACTAGCCCCAAGGACATTTCAAGTTCTCCCAAACTTGTTCCATTATGAGTCTAGCCAAGCGTCTCGCCTCCCACGCGTTTCACTCCCGTGACTTAATCCGCACGCCTCAAGCGTCAAGGTCCGGGCTTCGCAACATTGCATGCCACGAAGGGCACTCATAACCATATGTTCCTCACCATCGTGCCTCAGGCGTCTGACAACGTCCATGGCCATACCGCATACGCGGCCTGCTCGCTTGGTCCAACGGCATACCTCTGAAAAGCCACCCAAGTGTACGCCACAAGCTCGCTTGTCTTCCAATGCCAGCGACATAGCTAGCGTGACACCCCGCACGCACATGCTTCGCACTTCCGTGCTTCGCATCCAACCCGTACGGCTCTCATGTCCCATCGCTCCTGGCAAGGTAGCCAGCAATTCCACACCGTGCTTCTCGACTGTCCACATGACCCTCGTTTTGCCATGGCACTCCGCGCCCTTGATTCCCATGGGTTCGCCTCATAAGGCCCTATACAAACGAACCGGCCTCACTCCGCATCGCTAGCCACTGGCCCCGTCCTTGGCTCGACCACACCTGTCCGTTCACACCATCGGTCCAGTCTATCAAGATTCACTATACGGATACCGATACCGCTTGCCTTATTGGGTTCCGCCCCTCGAGTCCCGTAGACCTCCCGTCATACGAATTCTCCCTCGGCGTGCCTCCCTTTAGCGCTCCTATTGAGTTCCGCCTCCTTGGCCTTCGTGGCCGCCGTGCCCTACGAATCCCCGCTAAGCACACTTGCCTTCGCGAGCCTTGTCCTTTACAGAGGACAATCCGTCGCTAGACTATCCATCATCCGCTCGTACGTTCCACTATAGAGATCCAAGCCGGCATAAGGTAGCGCAAGCAATCTTAGGAGGAAGCCTCCCGGTATACCCCGCTCCGTAATGTCGTCGATCTCTCGCGTCTCCGACATTACCCTATTCCCGTGTCCCTTCAACCGTCCAATAGCCGGTCACACGGAACACTAGGCTTGGCCACTCCGCTAGCCAAGAGACGACCCATGTCCTATGGGTCGACGGGGGAGTCCGGGCGACTTACGAAGTGTCCACCTCTCCTCTATATACCCAACGAGGCATCCACCCCTTTGGCACCCCGGGGGTATAAAGGTGCTCACTGAGATCATTTCTCACATCCATTCGGAGTTTCTTGATTAATTACTTTTGTCCGAGGGAACTTAGGAAAAGGAAGGCCAGAGTGGCAGCGTTAGGCTGCGAACAAAGCAGTCGTGACTTTTATTAGGGAAATTATCAATTGGCACTAGATCTTCTTGTTGGGGTGACAGATTCGGCTTGACGTATGGTCGTTGAGTCATTCGCATCAGTTGAGAGTTCTGTGTGAAATTATCTGCCACTAGATATTTAGCATAGTTGATTAAAAATTTGATAATTAATATTTAGATAAAAATTTAAATATTATTTTTGTGGCATGCTTTTTTACTTTAGTATTATCTAGTTTAAAATATACACTTAGTATTTGGTGGGTTATTCTCTACATTAAAATCAAGGGATACTAAAGTAGAAATTCGGTAAATCACAAAGTACTAAAGTGAATATTCGGTTGACCATAGGTGAGTTATGTGAAGTTTTTTTTATATGATTTAATGGAGAGTTAACTAAGATATTGACGAAAAGATAAAATAAAACCACGGATTATTAAATGATACATTTTAAACCACAGAGTACCAAAGTGAGAACGAGCGAAACCACAGGGATAGTATTTGAAGTTTACCCTTATATTTAAGATTCTAAAGTGAAAGTCTGATTATTTTATAAATAGCTAAATTTATTTCTTAAAAATAAACGAAACAGATATCACCCTGTCTTTTCTCTGAAAAACTAATAAATCGGCTTGGAAGTAAGTCGGATGGAGTTTTTAGTGACTTTGAGTTGAAAACTTGCCTGAATTTTAAACTTAAAATTTTAAAGCTCCCTTGTACCTATATTTTAGTATTTTTATTTTTAACAGAAAATATTTAGTGGTATTATCATGTGTAACTCGGTGTATAACTCAAGCACAGTCCAAGTTTCAAGAAGCTTCACCAAGTCAACCTAGTTTGATTTTTTTTTTTTTTTTCTGACTTGAGTTTACAGTAAACGAATTTTCATGCCCGGTTCCAAATTTGCCCGAGTTTATTCAACTCGGCTACGGGGATGGTTGGTTTTGTTAGTTTTAAATGTTTAAAACTGTGATTTAAAACTTTATTTTATTAGATTTTAATATTATTTAATTAACCGAAGGATGACATTATCTTGGGAAAGACCCTAATGAGATCAAATCTGAATCTTCTCTAGATTTAGTCCAACCTCGGAAAAAAGTTAGATCTTGGTCAAAGATCTTCCCTTGGACCCTTCCCATTGGACTACTCATAAAGCTTTCCTATATATAGAGAGGTGATGGTGCACTTGTGAAAATATACAGTGAACTCAACCCAAGCTTGCACTTTGATTTTTACATCTTCCTCTTCACCTTCCACATTGATTTTTACATCTATTCTACACTTTGCATTGCCGTTTTTGCTAGATCTTTGAAAGCTTATTGGGTTCGTATTGCACCACCCTGAAGACGTGCCGACGGGGTGGACAGTAGTCGTTGTATCGCTAGGAATGATTGTTGGAGCCTCGCACATGAAGGGGCAATCTCGTTTTTAGGACAGTGCTTTCGTATGCCTCGACCCACAGGCCTTATCTAATCTCTTAATTTCTATAGCATTAACTATTTAATTTTCGCTTAAGGTTTTTAAAACTGAAGTTAAATTGTTTTCATTCAAAATTGTTTAAAAAGATATTTCACTAAAGATTTAGAAAGATAAATAAATTTTCTCCAACATTCTAGAAGCGAGATTAATTTTAATCTTTCTATTTTTCTTTAGTATAGTACATAGAATATTATTTTGCTATAGAATAATATATATGTGCCATGTGATTAATGCTATTATAATCCTGCACATATATATATACTATCATTCTTGCACTGATAATTAATATTATAATATTTTATTGCTGCCATATATTTATCTTTCAGTACCTACATAATTATACTGTCACTAAATATAATTTAGAACACTTTACTGTTATTTCTGCAAACCTTAGAACAGTCTTGTGACATTATATTAGGATTACTTGTAAACAGATTTTTCATGATAGAGGATTTGTATTCGGCGAAACCGTTCATCTTTGATGGTCGTAACTTTAAAAGGTGGCAGAACCAAATGAGGAACCAAATGAGGTTCTGGCTCACCACATTTGGGCTTGTATCTGCTATCTCGGATCCTGTCGAGAATAGCAATGGATCTGCACCTGAAGGTGCAATCCAGACTGCGGTCAACAGACCGTATACTCGGAGCCGAGCCCAAGCCGGATCCACTCCTCCTACTTCTGAAATTGTAACTACACCTACACCTGCAACTGTACCCCCTGTTGACCCTAACATGATAAACTATCATTGCTTGAACCAGATTCTTAGTACCCTATCTGATAAACTATATGACATATACTGTAGTGCTAAAACAGGTAGGGAACTTTGGACATCCTTAGAAAACAAGTATGGTCAGGTTTATCCTACCGAGAAGAGATACCAAGCTTCAGATTTAATTAAGTTTAAATTGATGGATAATAAGTCTATGTGTGACCAGCTTCATGATTTTGAGTATATAATTGAGCAGCTTAGATCTAGTGGTATAGATCTTGATAAGAGCTTTTTAGTAGCCACCCTTATAGATAAGTTGCCACCCTCTTGGTCGAATCATGCAAATGATCTTAACCATAATCAAAGAGAACATTCCTTGAATTATGTTAAAAGATCTATTAGGATAGAAGAGTCGAACCGAGCTAAGGATAAGAAGCCTAGTGAACCCACAACTCAAGCCAACCTAGTAGAGAATCCTAAAAATAAGGGTAGAAACTTTCAGCCTCATAGGAACTTAAAGAAGAAACCTTTCCATCATAGAAAGTTCAACCCAAACTTTAAGAAGCCTAAACCTAACGGGAGTGGAGGCAACTCTGGTAGCTTTGTGTGCGGGAAGACCAACCACTTTGTGAAGGATTGCTATTTTCGCAAGACTCAGCCTTCTGCACCTAAGAAGAAGAAGAGCACTCCACCTGAGCGCCAGATGAATATGTTGACTGCTAGGCCTGACCCTTCGGACTCCACTATCAGGTTAGGATCTAGTTTAGCTGAAGTTAACCTTGCCTATAATTCTTCTGATTGGTGGATAGATACTGGAGCAAACATTCATGCTTGCTCTAATCGCTCTTGGTTTTCCACCTATCAGGACTCATGTGGAGGATCAGTGAACATGGGGAATGCAGCCTCTTCTCGCGTGGTTGGGACCGGTCGAGAAGATTTGAAATTGACCTTTGGGAAGACCCTAACCTTGCACGGAGTCCACCATGTTCCCGATATTAGGAAGAATCTGATTAGTGGTTCTCTTTTAGTTCAGCAGGGTTTTAAATTAGTTTTTGAATGTAATAGGGTAGTCATTACAAAAGGTGTGAATTTTGTGGGGAAGGAATTTTTGAGTGATGGTTTGTTTAAACTATCTGTATCTTCTCCCTATATTAATAAAAGTGCCCATATTTTAAATGTTGTTTCTACTAATATTTGGCATGGAAGATTGGGACATGTAAATTATAATACTATTAAAAGAATGATGCACCTTGATTTGATTTCTAAATCTAATTTACCTGATCATAGATGTGAAATATGTGTGCAAGCTAAGGAACCCACAAAAGCTTTTAAATCAATAGATAGAGATTGTGATCTTTTAGAACTTGTGCATAGTGATATTTGTGATGGAAGTAGATCTTCTAGAGGCGGAAATAAATATTTTGTGACTTTTATAGATGATCATTCAAAATATTGTTATATTTATTTGATCAAGACAAAAGATGAGGTTCTAAGCAGATTTAAAATTTATAAAGCTGAGGTAGAAAATCAATTAAATAAGAAAATCAAGATTTTGAGATC
Organism: Ananas comosus; assembly: GCF_001540865.1. Lineage (NCBI taxonomy): Eukaryota > Viridiplantae > Streptophyta > Magnoliopsida > Poales > Bromeliaceae > Ananas > Ananas comosus. The sequence continues at coordinate 5,963,470 of NC_033632.1, read as the reverse complement.
TGATCGAGGAGGTGAATATACTTCAAATGAGATGACTGTTTTCTGTCAAGAATTTAGAATTGTACATCAAGTGACTGTACCTTATTCACCTCAATCTAATGGAGTTGCTGAACGCAAGAGTAGAACTTTGATGGATATGGTAAATTCGATGATTATTAGTTCAGGTGCACCCGAGAACTTGTGGGGGGAAGCTTTGATTTCTGCATGTGTGATTTTAAATAGGATTCCCCATAAGAGTTCTAATATGTCTCCCTATGAGCTTTGGAAGGGTAGGAAGCCTAATTTGAATTATTTTAAAGTATGGGGGTGCCTAGCTAAAGTTAAGATATCTGAGAACGAGAGAAGGAAGATTGGATCTAAAACTGTAGATACAGTTTTTATAGGTTATGCTTTAGATAGCAATGCTAACAGATTTCTAGTGGTGAATTCTGAGATTAGTGAGATTTTTAACAACACTATTATTGAAGTTAGAGATACAGTGAACTTTGAGGATATCTTTCCTTTTAGAATTAGAATAGATAGACCTACTCCAGCTGAGCCTGTAGGTAGCTCTAGTAGACCTAGAGTCAATGAACCTACAGAAGAGGTTGAACCTAGGAGAAGTAGGCGTAGATACTCCATCTATCTTTGACCAAGCTATGAAGTCTGTAGATGCATCATTTTGGAAAGAGGCTATTAATCTTGAGATGCAGTCTATTTTACAGAATAATACTTGGGAGTTGACTGATTTACCTCTAGGATGTAAGCCTGTAGGTTGTAGATGGATCTTTAAGAAGAAGTTGAGACCTGATGGTTCTGTAAAAAAGTATAAGGCTAGACTAGTAGCACAAGGCTTTGCACAGAAACCAGGTGTAGATTACTTTAATGTGTATGCACCTGTTGCTAGAATTACCTCAATTAGAGTATTGATAGCTTTAGCTTCTGTCCATGATTTGATTGTTCATCAAATGGATGTTAAGACAGCTTTTCTGAATGGTGACATAGATAAAGAGATCTATATGAAGCAACCTGAAGGTTTTATAGTTTCTGGACATGAGAACAAAGTGTGCAAATTGACTAGATCTCTATATGGACTTAAGCAAGCTTCCAAACAGTGGCACTTAAAATTTGATTCTTTAATTATATCAAATGGTTTTCATGTGAACATGTCTGATGAATGTGTATATTCAAAGAAATATGATGGACAGATTATGATCCTGTGTTTATATGTTGATGATATCTTAATTTTTGGTACCAATATGAATGTAATATATGATGTGAAAAAATTGGGTAAATTGCATTGTTACCCCCTAAACTTTTGGCGAAGTTTCACTTTACCCCTCGAACTTCTAAAATGAACATCTAATCCCCTAAACTCTAATATTTCGTTCATGTTACCCCTTCCGTCAGTTTTCTATCAAACTCCGTTAACCGGAAACCGACGGAAAGGATAAAACGAATGAAATATTAGAGTTTAGGGTGTTAGATGTCTATTTTAGGAGTCTGGGGGGTTAAGTGAAACTCGCCAAAAGTTCAGGAGGTAACAATACAATTTACCCAAATTTTTACTATAAATTATTTTTATATTTTTATATTAAAAATTTCTAATTGGCTGAAATGAAGTATAAACATTTTATTTAAGTATATTTTATAGAACAATGCTTCTAAAGATAAAAGGGACAAACGAGTACTACAGAAAATTAACTGAGAATTAAAATCTCTATATCCGAGTGAGGACACCTATGGTAAATCAACCATATTAGTGAGCACACCAGGATAGTAGAGTGTTCGAGCATCGTAGGTAGTTAGTATCGCTCTTTTTTTTTTATCTTTAAGCCACTCTAATTTATTTCTTTCACTTTTATTTTATTACAATAAAATGTAGGATAAATTATGGTATGATTTATTTTAGGATAAAAAATATATATAAATTCAAAATCATGCACTAACTTGAGAATTAGTAGTCAATCCATAAGTAACATATTATAATAAAATAATTTATAGTCAAGAGTCCCCTACGGAGTAAATAGCACTACTACCTCCTGAACTTTTGGCGAGTTTCACTTAACCCCCCAAACTCCTAAAATAGACATCTAACACCCTAAACTCTAATATTTTATTTGTTTTACTCCTTTCGTCAGTTTTCGGTTAACGGAGCTTGACGAAAAACTGACGGAAGGGGTAATATGAACAAAATATTAGAGTTTAGGGGGTTAGATGTCCATTTTAGGAGTTCGAGCGGTAAAGTGAAACTTCGCCAAAAGTTTAGGGGGCAACAATGTAATTTACCCTGAAAAAATTACTTAATGAGAATTTTGATATGAAAGATCTTGGGCAAGCAGATGTAATTCTCAATATGAAGATCATTAGAGAATCAAAAGAAATTGTTATGAGCCAATCACACTATAGTGAACAGTTATTGAAGAAGTTTGGATATTTTGATGTTAGACCTGTGGTGACACCTTATGATTCTAGTGTACACCTTAAAAAGAATAGAGGTGATCCAATCGGTCAGAATAGATATGCACAGATTATAGGATCTTTGGGATATCTAGTAGACTATACTAGACCTGATTTGGCTTATGTTGTGAATAGATTGAGAAGATATATCCATAATCCAAATAGAGAGCATTGGAATGCTTTAGAAAGAGTTTTGAGATACCTGAAAGGAACTGTGTCTTATAAATTACATTACGGTGGCTTTCCTACAGTATTAGAAGGATATAGTGATGCTAATTGGGTTAGTGATACAGCTGATGTAAAGTCTACTACTGGATTTGTTTTTCTCCTAGGAGGAACTGCTGTTTCTTGGAAGTCAACCAAACAATCTTTGATTGCTAGAAGTACTATGGAATCTGAACTTATAGCATTAGATACCACTATAGCAAAGGCTAAGAGGATTAGAGAGTTTCTTTATGATCTGCGACTGATGGAGCGACCTTTAGTACCTGTGTGTATTCATTGTGATTGTAGATCTGCAATCGATAAATGTGCCCAAGAGAACGTGGAGACTAACATGAATAGATTTATGAAAGTGAGACATAAGTTCATTCGACAGAATATGAAGGAAAGTGTAATTGCCTTGGAATTTGTGAGATTTGCAAAAAATTTGGCTGATCAGTTTACAAAGGGATTATCTAGGACTGTGATCCTAGAATCGTTGAGGGGGATAGGGCTTAGCCCACAATAGTAGTTACCGGCGACGGCAACCCAACCTGTTGCAGGTTTAATAGGTAGAAACAAGTCAAATAGGTAGCTGTGAGGAGCACTGCCTTTCGTATCCTCATCCCTATGGCAACAATGCTCATATCTGCAAGTAGATAGGAAGGGCTTTGGCCCTGAATGGTTCCGAGACCCCATGAGGTAGGGTATGACCTTACAGACACCTTTCTGCGGACCTACTATATGTGTGGAGTTGTGAGGCCACGACGTGGGAAGAGAGCGGTTCCCTAATGAAGCGATATTAGCGCATGACTGTAATAGCGCTCACCCGCTTAGAACCTAAATGACTGTACCATGTGTACGGTTTGTGGAAATCCGATTCGCCGGCCTTGGTTCAAGGCGTAGTCCACCATTGTGCCCTCGGATGTACATAGACAAGCACTAAGTGAAGGTTCAAACCCGAAAGGTAGTCCATATATAGTCTGGACATGGATCATCCCCAAGCAATACCTGCCACCGTTGTCACACGCGGCATGCTCTACTGAGCAACACATATCTCTATCGGCTCCTAAGCACCTAGTGCGAGCCACTAGCCTTACTAGCGGTCTATGGCCCGCTTCACACTTAGTAATGCTCAAGTGCTACTGCCAACAGACCTTCTCGATTGAACCAAACCCGTACTCCACCAGTACAATACTCGAGCATTCTACGCTACTACGCTTTCCATGATCAGTCAAGCACTAGGCAATCTTGCCTATGCTCACAAGTACGTGAATACGATTCTCCTACCTCGGTTGAGATACTACTAGATCGGCTCACCAGAGCTTGAAGACTGACTTAGTATTTTCACAACAGTGATTCCACCTTCACTGTTGATTTGTCGGATTGACATCCGGAGCACTTGGACTACTAGGGGGTCTTCGGGTGTCATGGCTCGGCTCTCGCAATTGGTTACTCACACTGCCCCGAGAGTTACTCCACCATTTCCATCCCTACCTCAAGCTCTATCCTCGACTCATTACCAGCAATTTGCTAGTATCATCCAATTCCCTACTTGCTCCAGCAGGTGATACACTCCCATAACACTAGCATGCCTGGGTATATATACCTACCCATATCTTGGTCCCTACTATATTTATATATGAATAGCAGTGAATGACCACATGATAAATACCTGCAATGCTCCAATGTCATATCGTGCTCTACATGTGATTTCTTTAATTAAATCATACCTGCCACAACGTTGTCGGTAGCAGTAGGCTCTTAAACCTGGGTCGCGTACTCACAGCCACTTGGCGCCCGCCGCAAACCCCTCAATTGCCTTAACATCAATGCGTGCTCCCTATCCTTGCCGCAGGTGGCATGCCTACAGGCTATCTCAGAGAAGAGAAAGTCGTCGCTAGTGTCAAGGTCCGGCTATCACCCAGAGGACAGTCATGATTCATGCGACCCAGTTGCCCACATTGATTGCATCTTTCTTCTCGTTGCACACAGCATCGTGCCCAATGGGGACCAACGCAAATAACACATCCCTGTGAGGGCCGAGTGGCGGATGACTTCGAGGCTTGAGATATATAATGATTACAAATGTCTCGAGGGTCGCCTAGAGCTTATTTGATCGCGTGAACCGCTTATCGGTCGCCTGATCCCCTTCTCTTGGTCACAAGATTCGCGCTCCTCTCGAGCGAACGTATTGCCCTGCTCCACCCACAAGGCCCGGTCCAAGACCTCGGCAAAAGTTTGCAACTTGAGTGAGTGAATTACTATAAAGATTTCTAGCCGAAATCCCTGCTTGAAGCAATCGACCTTATCCTTGTCATCCCGCACCACATACGGAATAAAATTTACAATGTGAGAGAATTCCCTCTGATACTCTCTCACCGTGGGGTCCTTTTGCTGTAAGTTCCTAAATCTTTTTTGAAGCTTCCTCTTTTTACTGTCAGGGAAGGAAGTAGAGAACATCAATCCTCAAAACTCTTCCTAAGTGACCAGAGAAAGACTGGGGGATCGGTCTAGCTTGACTGCTTTCCACCACACTTTCGCCGACTTTTTCATACAATGTGCGGCTAGGTATACCTTATCCTTTTCCAAGGTATACAAATTCTCGAAGAGCGTCTCCATCAAGTCGATCCATGTTTCCCCGATCCACGTATCCATAATCTCTCTATCGAAGGTAGGCGGATTGAATCTCTTGAAGGTCATAAGGGCCGCCAGAGCTCGCTCCTTATCTGCCTCCATCTCCACATAACCAAGGCCCACGGTATTCGAACCCACTGGAAGAGTATCCATCACGACTCTTGATGGTACACGATGCACTGCTACAGGCACAGTCGCCGCAGCCACCCTTTCAGTTGCATTAGGTGAACTGACTGGAGGCACAAATGGCTCCCGACCCGTTCAAGCCGTAGCCGTTTATCACACCAGCAACTCATGGAGCTCCCTAATCTACTCCTCCTGTCGCTGCACTAGGTCGATGAGCACAGCCAACCGTTCACGGAGCTACGAGTCTCCACTCGCCCTGGATTGCTCACGAACCCTACCTGGCCCATCTCGCATCAACCTCGTTGGAGATCGTCTACGCGGTGCCATATTTTCCTAAAACACGACAATATCGATCAAATTCTCGACCTTCTAAGCCAAGTACAATAATTAATACAGACACAAACCCAAATCAGGCGAAAGTCATACAAGGGCGCCTATTCTTATCACTCGGTTTTATCTTGTCAACCCCCAACATGAACACCTTCGGCTGAGAATAGATCACATATTGAATCTACCTCTGACATCTTATTAGAGGCATACATCACTTGACCTAATTGATTGCCCTTTCGCCACATGCCACAAGTACTTGTCTATTGTGAGCCTAGGTCCTTATGGTTATCCATCTTAGGGTCTCTTAGGTCCATCTAAACCATTTCTACGCTATGATATTATCTTAGTCTATCACGCCCCGCTGTCCTTTCCCCAATTAGGTGGAAGAAGTCCCGCACGGGCACGTGCGCCAGACCCGCCGAACGGACAAAGTTTTTCCTGTTCGTCTAAGGTGTCACAATCCATACAATTCAAAACATTTCAAACAGAAATAGAATTCATACATAGATTGTATAATCATAAAAATAAATACTATGCTATTACAAGCATTCGTCACATTCATATTACATATAACATTTTTTCTTTCCAAATACAATTAACTTTGAATACATTTTCTTCTCTTTTGTCTTCAATGCCCTTAGCCTATATAGATCCAGGAGTACATCTATTTCTGGTCACAAGTGGTAGGGTGCTATCTACTGAGCTACTCCCTTACCTCGCACTGCCGCATCGCTCATGTGTGAACCTGAAAAACATGGGGTTTGAGAACTATAAACATAGTTCCCAGTGGATACGACCACCAAGGAAAGAGATCGACCCATCAGGTTCAAAGGAGGCAACATAAGTAAGTTAGTCCAACATATAAACATATACTATATGCAATAATAAATATCATACTTATGCCTCAAATAAATGCGATAATAAAAATCATGCAAGTAGATCTACCTGTTAGCGCCAATAAAAAGGAAAATGACACGTGGAGAATTGACGCCCGGCTTGCCAGCTGGTGCACCGGGAATATAAAATAAATTACAGTATAACTGCAAGCGGTTTGAGCGGTTAGAATCGGCTTATAGTGGCCCGCGAAATCAGGGAAGTGGCCAAGTGTACATAACTGAACAACAATGCCCGGAGAATAAATAAGCAAGTAACGCCTGAAGGAGGGGTCTTTTTCCAGTGAACAGAAGACCATCTTTCTATTTTCATGCATTTTCTTTGCTTTTCTAGGAGTAGTCTATTTGTAATCTTTCCTTTCCTACATTTACTGTCTTTTCTAGGAGTAGTCTATAAGTTAGATTTTCTAGAGTTTGTATGTCTTACAGGCACACTCTCTTTTGTACGGATTTTCCGATTAAGTTTTAATATATAAAGGCTATTCAGCTCATCAGCCGACAAAATCCCTATGCAAACTCCTATTCGGCTCATTCAGCCAAACTGATTTTATTATGGAAGGTTCGAACCTGGCTGATCCGATCTCTCATCAGCCGAGTCGCTTGAGCAGTCGAAAGGTGGAGACTTCGAGGGTCACCGCGTATAGCTGTATCCACTTCTCGCACGCATCCCGAAGGAGATCTTTGACCGAGTCAACGGTTGGAGAAAACGGTGCATAACACTCCGCTTTTCTACTTTCTATTTCACTATCCATCTTATTTTCAATCTGCTCTTAAGATTTCTCTTTCCTTAGCTAAGCTAAACCACTTGACTCACTCTTGAGTCAATCATCAACAGACTATCACTCATTGTCCAGGCTTGAGGAGAAGCACGTCTCACATGCACCTTAGCTTTAAATCCACTCGACTATAGGTCATCCATCAGGCAAGAAAATACCAACATATCCTTGACCATAAGTCGCTTATCGGGTGAGAAGAACCAACATGCCTGTAATCATGAATCATTGCCGGGCAAGGAGAACCAACATACCCACAGCCACACATTAGTTGCCAGGCAAAGAGAACCAACATACCCATAAGTACCAGTCTAGGGATTCCGGAACTTATTTCCCAAGTCTCAAGGGTTCATCTTTTACCCTATATTGTCGACCTCTCTAGGTTTATGTTCACATGTCCAAATGGTCATCCTACCACTATGTTTCACAACCTAGGTTCAACAACACTAGGTCCTATGTCTTTCCCACCTAGGTTTACTCGACTCTAGGTTTAATGACATTCCAATACAAGTGGTCTTCCTATCACTATATTTTTTTTTTCTAACCTATGTTCAATGACACTAGGTTTAATACCCAATCATGTTCTTTCTTATCCTATTTGTCCACGCTTAAGATTCATGATTTCATGACATCTAGTCTTTGTTGAGTGTAGTATCCCTGGTAGCCAACAGCTGTGGAATTACAGCATCTGAGGCTTGTCGACACATCTGGAGAGTGTCGGGACAAGTTCGAGTCGCGTTAGCGCGAAATAGACGTAAAACGGACTCAGTGTGACGCGAGAGCATGAATTTAGCACTGAAATCTGCAAATTGCAGATTTTCAGCATTCAGTACCGGTACCACGCAGGGGAGTACTGGTACCTTTATATAGAATTTCTGTTTGCTGCTTTCGGGTTGCGAAGGCTGATGCGGGGTACTGGTATGGCATCGGCCTGGTACCGGTACTCCAGGGTAAGTGAGGGGCTTTTTGGTAAACTGCTACCTCGTGGACTTCACCCTTATCCTTACCTTTTATATATTGTTAGAGAGGCAGAGAGAGAGTGTTTTGGTTGCTGCTTTTCTCTCTCTCTAGGGTGGATCCGTACGGTTGGTGGAGGCTTCGAGTGGAGTTCGGATTGACGCCGACGTCGTGCCGGGGGGCCGTTCAAGTACGCGTGCATCATAGTTGCGTCGTTGGAGGCCGGGCGAGTGCGTGGTTCCTCTCCTATCGACTTCTCGCCGGATTTGGATTAGCGTTTCAAGGTGGATTAATGATATGCTTACCGGAATTCTTGGAATTACCTCCTAAGCCTATATGTTGACAGCGTGTGTTTTTGGCTTCGTTTAGCATGTTTAGTAGCTTGGTTCTTTGATTTGCATATTTTTAAATCTGAATTGGAGCTTAGAATATTAGCTAAATTATACATTTTGGACTTAGATTTGACTTAGGAGAAAACTAACGATTCTATACTGTCATTTGCTCAAACTATCAAATTTAGCTCTAGGAGCCGTAATTTGTTTGTATCGCCGCAGTTTGTTGGTGGTGGATACCCAGAATAGTGTAAAATGTATTTACGCTGGTGCTGAGATGCCGAGCGTATTTTTACAGTAGTGTGCAGATTGTTCCGGACTGTCGGGTGCCATTGTGGTTGACGGTGGACCCAGTTTGTAGTTTTTGCATCAGATTGTGCCGAGGGTATGTAGATTATGGTTGTTAGACTAGTGAAACCTTTCTACTTGGATTACAGCCTGTGAGAGCCTGATTGAGCTCGGCAGAGACACGCTTGCATACTCGGTTCGGTAGCACCCACGAGTGCCACTTTGGAGTCGGGCTTAGTACTTTTGCGTTAATATCAGTTTGTCCTGTTTGGACTTGCTCTCCACTGACGACCTAGCGTGGCGGCGGTTAGTGTAGCTTCGACAGGTGGGACAGGTGTGCTCACAGTCCTTAGTGAGATTGGATCAGGATTTGCATTTTCTACAGATAGTTAGTGTTGGATTGTGATAGTACAGTGGCATATAGCTGTAGATTTGTTTCAGCTTCCTTTACTATCTTTGAGCATACATCTATAGACTTGGTGGGTGAGCCCTTGAGGTCGGTAGCGGTACCCACTGAGGACTACTCCTTTTTGCAGTAGTTCTCACACCTAGTTGTTGGAATCTTTTGCAGAGCCTTCTTCTTCGGCTGCTGCTGTTGCTGATTCAGATCGTGGAAAGGGAGTCGCGAGTTAGATCCCTTCCCGTTTTACTGCTAATCTAGAGACTTACCAGCTACAGGTAGTTATAGTTTTTGGTTCATTTACATACTGATGTTAGTTTCTCGCTGGAGCGAGTATTTTTGTATCAGGATACTATGTATGTATAGTAAACCGTTGTTATTTATATATATGTTTTCTTTTTAGCAGCTCTATACTACTGGTTGTAGTGTTGTGTGATTACAGGTACAAGTACAACTATCACTTCGTAAACGGCGGATTTGTCGGCGTGCCGGACGAAACGAGTAATCCGGTGCGTGACATTGAGTTTACTAATGTCCCTAGTGAAATTCAACCAATGTTCAATGTCCACACCTAGGCATACATATACATACATACTTATGTGTCTCACATGCCTATTGTTCCGATTCCATGGTAGTTAATTATTCTAGTAACATATGATTCATACCTTCATATTTACCAATTAACCTACCATTACATACATGCATCAACAAGTAATACAATTATTAAACTTTACTCTTTGGCATGGAAGTGACCTAATAACTTCTGTAAAGCACAGCCTACCTTGTAGTGCTCCCAATTGCTTATAGGCACTTGCAATTGGGCCAATTTTCTTGAATCTCCAAGCTCGATCCCAAGTATTCCTTGTCATATAGAAGAGGTCCATTCGTTACCATTTTCAAATCTCTCATTGATTTTTTTCTCTTGAAATCAAGCTTTCCAACATGATTTCCAAACCCTCAATTAAGGTTTAAAGGGTTAAAATATTTTTAAAACCCTCCATAAGAAAATTTCTTTTTCAACCTAGGATTTTTTCAAAACTAGAGAAAAATTCCAAAGCTCACGGTAAATCCCACTATTTATGGTCTAGATTTACCTAGGGTTTGCTAAAATCCCAAGGCCAAGGATTAAACTTAAAACCCTAATCTCAAATTCCAAAACTCACCTTTGCCAAAGCTTTTCCTCTTCTTCTTACTCAAGAAGAAAGCTCTCTACCTTCAAATTCTTCCTTCTAGCTTGATCCCTCAAGCTCTCGACAATTAGAGAAGAAGAAGATGAAGAAGAAATGAGAGAGAGAAGCATCTCTTTGTCCCTCCCTGTGTGCGTGTGTGTGTGTTTCAGAAAAGAAAAGGGAGTGGGCTCCTCTTATATAAAGCACCTTTATGAAATTAGCAAAACACCCCTCAAAACTAAGTTTCAGAATATTGCGTACCGGTACTCGAGTCCGCGTACTGGTATTCGGGCATCTAGTTCCGGTACCCCGAATCCAGTTCCTCAAGACCCGAATGTTAGATTCCCAAGTTTTCTATTGCATACCGGTATCTAGTTTCCAGTACCGGTACTCAGTACGAAATTAGTATCGGTACGCAAGTTTGGTTCCTCAAAATCCGAAAGCTCACTTCTCTCATTTTGTATTGCGTACCGGTACCCAATTTTCAGTATCGATACTCAATACAAAATCTGCAACTTTAACGGATTTAGTATTTCGAAGTTTGTTTTCGCGCCCGGTTTGCGTCGAAAACACTTGAATACTCTTCAAACTTCACCGGAACTATTTTATTAGCTTTTTAAGCTATTCCCACCAAAACTTCATAATTGTAGAAGTTCGGTATATTACCCCCCATCAACTCTTTCATGTAAGGCAACGGTGCAGTAGTCAAATCCCTAATGTACCAATTAGGGTAATTCCAAGAGTAAGCAACTTAGATATGCAGGAAAATAAAGAAAATAGCAAGCAATGGTAACCAAAAATAACATAAGTAAAGCAATAGGACTAGTAGAAAAGTGAGCAAATAAGAACTTCTAGTAAACAAATCGCATCCAGTAGAGCGAAGACTAGAACAACTTCCTATTAATTCCATTTTTAATGCCAAAATTTCTAATCCAGATATCTGTAATGACAATAGAAATACCAAAAAAAGAGTGTTGCATTGGAAAAAAAAAATAAGCTTAATATTTCTTACCCACTAACCCTTTAAACAATGTCAAAATTTCAAAATCGGTAAAGAACTATCTCTACGTAAGTACCCAAAATTTTGATTCATTCTTTGATTTGTGAAATGTTGTTTCTATTAATTTTTTCTTTTCAGGCTTCACCTAATAAGTTTAGAGACCAAAATGATTGCAAAAATTCAAAAAAATTGCCAAAGTAGAAACATGGTACATATGAAGTAGCAAATTTTTTTTAAAAAAAATAACAGTCCAAGCGTATCAGCTATATCAAAAATAAAGAGAAAACAACAAAATAAAGAAACGCGAAAAATCATAGCATGCTATTACACAGTAGGCATGGCAATACGAAAGCACCCGAGCATTAATCAATATCGATACAATTAAAGAGTGAGAGCACCTGACTTCCTTTTTTTAAAGGTAGGTTGCAAACAAGAAAAAAAAGCTAGCAGGAGGAAGAAGAAGGTTGCAACTTGAAAGAAAGTGGACATAGAGCTTCCCATCCGACGACTTTTTTATAGTAGGATAGAGTGAGGAAGGTAGGCAGAGCGCCATCGCAAGCAACGTGCCTATGTCAGTAGAGAACCAGACGGCGTCGGAGAGAGAGAGAGAGAGAGAGAGAGAAGAATAGAGAGAGAGATGTGGGGAGAGAAGAAGGTCCACTACACTATTTAATGCTCGGATGCAGCAGATCGGACTGTACACCACCAATTTCTGGCAATCCGCAATGACATTAAATGCCCGTATTGGCTGTAGGTACAATCCTGATCGGCAACTTTTAATGCTCGGAAATGCCGGCCGGCATTATTTAATGCCTGAAAATATGGCAAATTTTGAAAATATAACAAAGAATTACAAAACAACATTTAGCAAATCTCAAAATATACATGGCTATCTTTTGAGAAGTCCTTAGTGCCAACATAGAGCTCTCTCCCCCCTATTTATTTTACATATAATAATGTACTAAGAACCTTTTAGTTATAAAGTTGGTTAGAAATAAGTCCCTCAGTTTTTAATTTTTTGTTCAATGCATTCTTAACTACTAATTATTTTGAATGAGTTATTTTGTTCAACTAAACAAAATTATATATTAACATTAATAGTTATGTTCGCTAATAATAGTCATTGATTGTTATAAATTTAGGTCAAGAAACATATTCAAATCAAGTTCCCACTTTTTAATCTTATTAATATAAATAGGTACATTTAAAAAAGAATAGTATCACTAGAAGCATATTATATTTGGGGAGATAGAAAATAATATCCATAAATTCAAAAGAAATAACAAATCTAAATTTCTTAATAAAAAATAATGGTGATCTAAAGATCCAACCCAAATTTTAATCTATTCATCATCAAAAGATATATTTTTTTAGTGTGAAAACATACATTAAATTGAATCACCCTACTCTAATTCAAATCAAAGATGAAAGAAAGTCATAAAACATCTCCTATATTCTATCAAAGAAAACAATTTTTACCAACAACAAAGCAATTAAATTCAAACTAACTTCACCAAATACAATACCTATGTGAATCTAAAAGTTTAACTACTGGAATTAAAAAAAGTCTTTTTTTTTTCAAAATTTCAAAACCAATAGCTAACACATATACTTCCCAAATTTATAACTACGAACTGTAAAAGCAAAAAAAAATACTATACAAACTGTATAAACAACAAATAAGTATCAGAAAAGGTAACAAAAAGCAAGTTTTGAAACTGACCGTGAATGAGGGCACTACCATCTAATTCAGCATATTTCGGTACCTAATTTTACTAATGTGATAAATTGATGAAAAAGTTAGATTTTTATATTTCTAAAAGAATAAAATAGGGGATATGATCATTTAAAAGGTGATCTTTTAATGAACCAACTAAACCAGATTAAAAAAACTTGAAGGATAAATTTGAATAAAAAAAATCAGATATAATAAAATAAAATATTTGCATTTGAGGCTCAAAAAGAGCTAAGAGAGCAGCAATTAAAGGAGAAGCAGCAACTGTAGATCTACTGCGATTTACTCTACAATGAGCATTCCATAAAACAACCATCAAAGAAAAAATATAGTTGATCCGGCCAAAAAAAAATGCTTGGATTAATTTGTAAGACAATCGAGAAATGTTACATATAGCACTTTAATCAATCACCTGACTCTAAATATGAAATATGCCTAAGGTTTTCTGCTTTGCAAACTTTTTCTAGAATTTGTTAAACTATATAAACATTAATCATAATAAAAAAATAACTGACAATAATTGCACAATTTCTTACTTTCTTCAACAATGCACGATCTATTTAAACGCGCTATCAAATTCAAAGAAGCATTTAAATTAAAAGAGTAAGAAGAAAACCTTTATGATAAGCTGTCATGCATCTTTAAGAAGAAGACCTCTATGATAAAAACCCTACTTTCATGCATCTTCCCTCCTCAAAAGAATAATAAATAAATGACGGCAATAACTTGTTTCTAATTAGTTTGGTATGAATTGGATATCAAAGTTTTCACTCTTTAACTTGTAAAATATAACATATAAAGAAGATAAGTATACATTAAACATGAACTCCATCCACTGATTCTCCATACGAAAGAAACAGATACTAAGATAATATATAATTAGTGATGCTTCATTTTTTACAAACATATTTGGAGATAATCTTAGAAAAAACTTAAATAACTGCAGAAAGAGGACAAAATAGTTAGCATATATAATCTAAAAAGCCATTATCTAGTATGCAACATTGTGGTGTTCTTAGATGGGGTTTTAGAACCAAGGAATTCGTTTGGGGACAACGTCAACGGCATACATGCGGTCGAACCAACGGATGATGCAGTTGAGGCGGCGGTGGCGTTAGGTTAGAAAATCAATAATTTGTGTCAAGAAAAATGAGTTCGAGCTTACATTCTAGTCAAAAGACGTTCAAAGACGTGTGTCGATATATTGAAATATTTGAAGGCGGTGGGAGAGCTTCTCCTGGATCTCGATTATAAGAAAGTCCTTCTCCACTACTCTTTGCCTCAGCCTCAACCTCCACACCTTGATCTCGAGCTTTGAAACCCTACAAGCGATAAACATGGATGAGATTTTCCTCACCAAATCCATGTGCTCGTAGGGATCCGTGGGCATTAGCGCCAAAACATTGTCTAGAAGATGGAACTCTACGCCACTGCCACCATGTCCACCACTGCCGCCTCCTCAGCCACTGTTGTTACCACTTCTGCTATTCGTTGTTTTTAGATCGCAAAGAAGATTGATCCCTAAATGAAAAATAGTTCCTATAAATAAAGAAAAAAGTGTAAATTATTGAAACGTCATTAGAAGATGGAGAGATGAAAGGTGAGGGAGATAAAGATGCGGTAACTAAAGAAGGCGGAGAGGCATGGAGAGTGTTGGGTTTGAAAGAGACACGATGGAAGAAATAAATAATTATAAAAAAATAAAACGGGCCTAAGAGTCGAGAGAGGAAAAGAAAAAAAAAGGTACCGTGAACCGATTCAATAAAAAAAATAAGAAGAAAATACTGAACCAATTTAAGCAAAAAAAAAATTGATTCAACAAACAAGAAAGAACCATTTTAATGAGAGAAGCAGAATCAAAATTTTTAAAAAATATATTCCATGTGGATTAAAGTTATGGATATTAATAGTAGTCTATAGATATTTATCAGGTCACTCGTTAAATTTTTTTTTTTAAGAGAGATAGATAGTACGCTACCCGCCTATCCGTTTCATTTATTTTATTAAAAAAGAAACTTAGTTGAAAATACCAATCAATTAAAATTCAAATTTAAAATTTCAGATATCAATCATCAAATCTTTTGTCACTTTCTTTAGGAGCGTCAGTTTCTCGATTCTTTTTAAAACATGACATATGACATTTTTTTTTTTTTTCCCACTAGTAACGGCCATCTCACGCCTTTATTCTCCCCCACCGCACGCACTCTCTCTCTCTCTCTCTCTCTCTACTCCGATTAGAGACTTCGCGGAGCCTCGTTGGTCGATCCAAGGCGAGCCCGTCTCTGGAGGGTTTGTTCGATCTCTCGATCTCCAATTCCCCTCGATAACCAATTCCCCCAAATGGATCCGATTCTTCGAGCGGATCTAGGGTTTATGTGAAGAAACCCTAGGTTCCATGGCGATTAGAGGGATCGATTTCAAGTGGTATGTTTGAATTCACGATTTTGCTAATTTTAGATAAAATCATATTCAATTTTAGTTCCTCTGTATCTCTTTTGTTGATGTTGTTGTTGTTGTTGTTTTTTTTTTAAATATAGGTACGATGGGTTCTTCCTATCGATGCTTGCTACCAGTGTGTATCCTTTTGTTTTCCTTTCCTTCGAATTTAATTATAAATTTTTTGTTGGGCTAGATCACATAAATAGTCCCTAAGTATCGATTGAGTTTTCCATTCGGTCATTAAACTTGATTTGTTGTATTAGATGGTTTGAATTTTAGAAACATTTCAAATTTAGTCCTGCCCTTTCCTTTATTTGTTTGTAGAAGCCAAAATGGCTTAATTATACTCTACTCTACGGTGGTGGTTTTTTTTTTTTTTTTTTTTTTTTTTTTTTTTTTTTTTTTTTTTTTTTTTTCATTTGCTATACTGTTGAGCTGGGCTACTGTCGGTGGTAGACGGCCCAGTTTGCTACCGATCAATTTTCTATGATAGAGCTTTCAAATCGACAATCGACACCGTCGAACATGATCTATACAATTTAAACTATTTGAAAATTAAATTTCTTGCTTTTTCGATATTGTTTTCTTGTCCATCAGGTAGACATAAACTGAAGGGCTGGAAATAAATATCCTTCAAAAAATGATAATATAATTTTTGTATTCAATATTTTGAGTCTAGATCTTGTTTTGAATTAGTTTAAAGAATATTCTAACAAAAATTCAGCTACTTTAGACCCTTCTATACTGTTCAATGAGAAAACGACCAGAAATTAAAATTACAAATTTTGTGGTCCTTTGATTGTTCAGTTAGTAATGTTGAAAATGCATAAAATTTGATTTCTAGATAGTTTACATGATCTAGATCATGTTCAACCGTGCCGATCGTCTATTTGGAAACTCTATCATCGAAAATAAATCAGTAGTAAATCGAGCTGTTTACCACTATTAGTAGCTCTGTTATATATATATATATATATAGTGTAGAGCTATTATACTATCGGAAGCATAGAACATTTGATGCTTTCGATATTTTGACCCTTGGATTAAGAATTATACGGTTGGGATGATTGCGGTCCCCCAAGGGTTGAGTAGTACCCCTAGGGTTGAGTGGTCCTCACAGGGTAGTAGTATTAATCCAAAGATTAAAAATGATTAAAGGGGCTGATCTAACGGCCAAAAAATCGAAAGCACCAGATCCTCTATGCTTCCGATAGCATAGTAGCTCTATTATATATATATATATATATATATATATATATAGTTCGGCTACTATACTTTTTTGAGTATTGGCCCCCTTGGCCCCTTATACTCATAAGTTTTCGGCCCTTAGATTTATTTTATTGATCATTTCCACCCGTTAGATCATACTATTGAACTAACTACCCACTCAACCCTAGGGGACCACTATCATTCTAAGTGGGAACCATCATCATCCTAACCACACATCCCATCAATCAACGGTTAAAAATTTATGAGTACAGGAAGTCTATACTCATAAGAGTATAGTAGCCTCAGCCTATATATATATATATATATAGAGAGAGAGAGAGAGAGAGAGAGAGAGAGAGAGAGAGAGAGAGTTGAGCTAGAATACTCTCAAAAGCACCAATGAGATGGTGGTTTTGAGTTTTTAACCATTGGATGGAGGAATGTAAGGTTGTGATGATGGTGGTAGGTAGTGGTATGTGGTGGTAGATGGAATAGTGTTTGATCCAATGGCTATTAGTAATTAAGGAGTAGATCCAAGGGCTAGAAACCTAAAAGCACCAATGGGGTGATACTTTTAAAAATATTATAGCTCAATTATATATATATATATATATATATATATAGTCCGGCTATGGTGCTTGTAAAAGCACCAAGCACTTGGTGCTTGTAAATTTTTTACCGTTAGATCTACGCCTTTGATTATTTTCAATCGTTAGATCATATTATTCAACCAACCACCCACTCAACCCTAGAGGGCCCACATCATCCTAACCGCACATCCCTTAATCCAAGGGCCGAAAACTTACACGCAAGGTTTTAAGTACCCGTCGGCATAGGCCGTATCCACCGTGTCGTACCGTGCCAACAAGATACCAGTACGATACAAACTCCGTGCCGATGGCACAATTCAAAACCCTCTATTCTTTAAATTAGTAAGTAATTTCCTAAATAAAGTTCAAAAGATGTGATAAAAAGACATAATAAATAGTTATAATATTTTGTTGCTAAAGAAAATAAATATTTCATGCTATTATGTATCGGCACACAAGAATTTTTTTGACCGGCACGCACCGTGCCGTACCGTGCCGACAAGTTTTCGGCACGACCCCGTGCCACGACACTTAAATCCTTGCTTACAAGCACCAATGACTTGATATTTTTAAAAGCATAAGAGCTCAATTCTATATATATATATATATATATATATATATATATATATAGCACTACTAAACTATCAAATTTTCTCAATCTCTACAGTACAAAAATAAATCTATAATTTAGATTGAAGCTAACAATTTCATTGAAAACATTGGTTGAAAGTAGCAGAACATATATTTGGCTTATTTTGATAAGAAAAGAAAAAGAAAACATCTAGAAATAGCTTGAAAATAACATTGATAGAGGGTTTCGGCGAATCTATCTTGGAGGCTATTTTTTTTTCCCCTTGCTATGTAAGCCGTACCTCATAATAAAGTTGTTAGCTTCTGTCCAAAACAGTAGATTTGTCAACAGTACTAAAGAGATTGGCAAGAAAACGATAGTTTACTGATATCTTTTAGAAAAAGAAAGTAGTACACATAGCAAATGAAAATAAACCCAAAGTACAGTGTATAGATTGATCAGCACACAATAATTGAATGGTTTCTTTGAAAAAAAAAAAGATAGTACAGTGTAGAAAATTGACACTAAAGTGCAATGTTGTAGGGTGTAATTGAGCCAATGAAAATCTGAAGTGACATGTCAAGTCACTGTTTCTAAACCTGTTAGCTGCTGTTTTTAACGATAATAGCATGATTACTACACTAATTAAGGTTTCTAAAGACTTTTGAAGGCATTAATCCTGCAAATCAAGAAGTCTTTTGACATGTGTGAAAGAGAATAGTGTTTATATATTTTATGATTACTACACTAATTAAGGTTTCTAAAGACTTTTGAAGGCATTAATCCTGCAAATCAAGAAGTCTTTTGGCATGTGTGAAAGAGAATAGTGTTTATATATTTTATATTGAGCGCTTCCCCTCATGTCTGCATAAAAGAGAACAGTGTTCTTATATTTTATATTCAACACTCTCCTTTACATTTGAGTTTGAGATGTTAATAGAGGCAGGAACTTGATTAAATGAAAGGAAGCTAAATGAGACTAGGAGCTTGGTAAGATTCGAATTCGAGACCTCTTGCTCTAATATCATGTGAGATAATGTGAAATAACCATTTTATCTCTAAAAGCTCAAGCTTTTAGAGAACGGTTTTTTTATATTTATATTCAACAACACGCACATGTAACTTAACGGGCTTAGGAACAAGGACTAGGCATACCAAATCAAATTACCATCCCTCTGGGCAATAAATATTGATGGGTTTGATTGTTCAAGCCCTCTAATGCAACAAAAATTAAGATTTAGGGACTAAACTGAAACTCGCAAAGATGGTTTAGGAACAAACAGTGCAATTCACCCCATTTCATTTTGAGAGTCAGAATTTGGTGAGGATGTACTTCTTGACTGTATCATGCTAGAATTATTGTTTCGATCAACTGGAAAAAGTTCCATCTTTGCATGCATCCATTGCATATATGGATTGTGGTAAGTTTCTAAAGCAGTTGGTAGCTTTAGCTTCTAGCTGGTTTTTAATCGATCCTTGGGTGTGAACTTAAGAGATGATTTTGGCTTTCAGGTTGACTACACAACAGTCTTCATTTTCCGGCTTTTGATGTTTGTAGACAATGGACTTGCTGCTGGAATGGGCTTGTAAGTACTTCAAGCTTTGCTGTTGTTTCTTTATGTATCTTAATTTTTGATAGTCTCTAGTGAAACCTAATGCTACCTGTATGAAATATAGAATTTAAGAGGAATGCCACTTGGCGCTTATATTGCATATACATTTTGGATTGAATTTAAACATTTTTTTTCCAGTTTGTTGATCAACCAAATCTATAGATATATTAAAACGTGAGTTCTCGGAAGGGTTACGTGTCGCCCGCCCCCGTCTCTCGAACCCTCTCTCCCGAACCCCTCCTCTCCCGATCCCTCTCTCCCGAACTCCTCTCACTATCACTGGGCGGGCTTACGTGTTGCCCGCCCCGTGTCTCCCGAACCGTCGTTTCTCTCCCCCTCTCCTCCAATGGTGCGGCGTATGGCTTGTCGCACGCCTAACCCTCGCAGATCCCGCAGGATGCGGAGAGTTGTTGGTCCCCCGTACGTGCGGGCGCACGGCGTGGCAGGAGGCCTAGCTCCGCAGGCGTGCGCCATACCCCAACTCCTCTGTTTGCGATGGGCATCGTGGTACTTCTCCGCACGTGCGCCGTATCCTACTCCCCTCTGTTTGCGATGGGCATCGTCGTCCTTCTCCCCGCCGCCGCCGGATGTGGGTTGCTTGATACCCATAACGTTTATGGTACGTAATTATTACAGCCTATTCTACAATCTAATTTGGCGTACGCCTCTCCCTTCGCCTGCCCGAGCTTCGCCCCCTTCCTCTGCGCCGCCACCGGGTGTGGGTTCCCTCATGCCCATAGTGTTTGTGGTGCCTAATAATTGTAGCCTATTGCACTATCCAACTTTCTGTAGGCCTCTTGATCCCTTCACCTACGATAGGTGCTTTTCCACTCTCTGATCTACTCCGTCGCCTTTCTCTCCCCTCATCCCTCTCTCATCCCGTGGTGGTACGGTCGGTCCCCCAAGGCAACCTGCCCCACATCCCCACTCTCCCACATCCCCATCCCCCTCTCGCTCCCTAGTTGCAGCAAGAGCCTATAAATATCCCTGCATCTATACAGAGATGCCACGAATTGGTTGCCTCCATTTACAGACTTTAGGCTTTTGAGACCCTATTCATAGAGTTGATCCCTCTACTTCTGGTGTTCTGGTAGCTCCTCCCGTGAGACTCTCCACGCTCTACCTCCATTTAGAAGGTTTGCTTTAGATTCCGTTGGCTGTTAGAGAAAGGAGTCAATCCCCTGTGCTTTTGGTGTTCTACTAGGCCTTTCTATAATACTCTCTGCACTTTGAGGTGGTTGCCTTGGTTCCCAAGGTTTGGATAATTGATTTTATATAATTTTTTACAGAAAATTTGGAGTGGCTGATGTCACTACTTTGGCTTTTCTTCTAGGTTGTCCGCTACTGTGGCCTATTCAGCGCCCAGCTTTCCTTACTGTTCCTACACTTTTGTTTTCTCGGTCCTTTTGGTGAGTGGTGGCTCAGTCTATTCGCTCTAAATTATGATATACATAATTCAGCAATCTCTTAACAAATCTTTTTAAGAAATGAGATCACTCTGATGTTTTCTAAGGTCCCTGTTCATATCCTTATACTTAAGAAATATTTTAAGAAAACGAAGCAAATCTTTTTAAGGAATGGCATCGCT
This sequence comes from Ananas comosus, assembly GCF_001540865.1. Lineage (NCBI taxonomy): Eukaryota > Viridiplantae > Streptophyta > Magnoliopsida > Poales > Bromeliaceae > Ananas > Ananas comosus. The sequence goes on along the minus strand of NC_033632.1, from coordinate 5,942,180 downwards.
TTGATGCTTTCTAAGGTCCTTGTTCATACCCTTATACTTAAGAAATATTTTAAGAAAACAAAGCAAGGGGTGGAGGTCTACCCTATTACTCTCTATTAATGTAAATTTCAGTTGGAAGAAAGCATATTTTGTCGTTTGTGCCTTCTGATATTTTCCAATTCATCTGCTCGCACCCTTATACTCGACAAATTTTTTTGAAAAAAATTGGATCGATCTATTGATCTATTGATTGCTTGATAAGTGGTCTTCTCTAAATTGGTTGCTTCATTCTCCGATTTTCATTTTAACTACAGTTGTTAGGATGTCGGTTGTTTAGCTCTCTTTTAGTAAATTACTGAAATTTGTGAGAAATTGGGCCTAATTGTGTTGCAACTGTCGCTGCTGAAGGCTGGTTCGTAGCGTATATAGACCTTCCTATTGCATGCAGTGGGGCGATTGTTGAAATTGCACGCTGTTGGGGTGCTCCATCCCCTGATTTTTTCCTGGCAAAGGATGATTCAGCCCGTGTGGCAATCCAGCGAATGAAGGCTGAGCTTGATCTGCATATAAAAGATATAAATTATGATGACTGCGTAATGTATAAAAGTATGTATGATAATGTTACGGTACAATACAGTGACCTCCTTGGGCAGTTCAATAAATTGAAGCGTGAACACAGTATTCTGAGAGATTGTTACGCTTCTTTTGTTGCCGAAAAAGTGAGGTATATAGATGAGCACGTGAAAATGCGCCGTACGATTGACGAATATCATGCGGCCATCAATCACCTTCGTGCGGACCAAACTGCTGTGGCGACTAACCCCTCTGAATCACAGTCAGCTTCTTAGTCCTGCACTTCTTCCTTAGGCTTCATACTGTACTGCAAGCTTGCGCCTGCTTCTTGCTGCTGCTTCCTTTCTCCCTTTCCTTTAGTGTTTCTTAGGTGTCCGGGTCTTCCTTCAGCTCTTTTTGTACTTCGGAGTTGATTCTCATAGCTTATAATGCTTCGTTTTTTCCTTATTTGTAAAATAATCTTTGTACTGTATGCTAAACTTTGTAGCTTTTGGCATGTGTTGTCGGCTCCTTCCGTCCTATCCTTTATTTTGTAAAATATGGTGCGCACAGGGTTTAAAATTTAGCATGTACTTTGAGCTTCCTTCCCTACCGTGCCTAGGCTGTTTGATTTTATGTGTTGGTTAGTCCTCTAAAGGTTTCAAGCTCTTTTCAAGATGCATAAAGTTTGCAATTGATTTAATTTGCTTGCTCCACCTCAACATTCCTAAAGGGGAACCAGGCATGTTTTTTGAATTCTGTGTCTAGATCGTGTGGTTTTAAGTGTTACCCATTTCTACAAGAGGATGCAGTATGTACTTTGGGCTTAAACTATGACACGTAATTTGAGCTTCCCTTCCGTCTCTCGGCCGTTTTATTTCAATGTCAAGCTCTTTTCAAGATGCATAAACTTTCTAGTTGGTTTAATTTATTTTCTCTACCTCAACAATCCTACAAGCCTTTAGGATTTATTTCTTCCTTGAATGTTAGATATCAACCGGTTGGAATTCAGTAATCTGAATTCTATAAGACTATTGGTGAAATTTAGTATGTGAAATGATTGAATGTCAGTATGCTCCTAGCCCTCGTTCGAAAAAAAGAACTAGCAACCTGGTCTTTTCAGTTTGATTTTAGTATTTAATTTTTTCTCTTCAGTGTGCTCAAATTTGTAATGTCAAATTAAATGATTTTAAGTACTATCTTTTATGCTTAAGATTACTATCATGTGCAATAGATCATCTGACTGCTGAGATTGTTTAGTTGATGGTCTCCGATATAAGCTTGGCAATTGCGTGGGATACAGAATTCATCAACACAATTCGAAATTCCATCGAGAATTCTGAATTCAGCTTAATTCAGCTAGGCAATATGTTGAATTCAGCATATTGAATTCAGATTTCGGCTAGGTGGTTCAGAATTCAATATGTTGAATTCTTAATGCGACATATTTTGATTTACTCCTGCATATGTTGAATTAAGATCGGCGTGGTTTGTGATAATGTTTTGTTGCTTTTGGGGTACTTTGCTTTCCTCGCTTTTAGTCCAGTCATTCTATTTTTCCAGAGTTTCTCTTCACTTCTTTTTGTCCCATGCTATGATGACCTTCCCCTTGAATGTGAGATACTTGCGATAATTGAGAACGTGCCGGGCCTTCTTGGTTGATGATAGGGGCATTTTCAATGGCCTACTTCTCCACTGGTGATAGGGGCACTTTGGATGGCCTACTTCATAGGCAACCAATTGGTCTACTTCTTCACTGGTGGTAGGGGCACTTTGGATGGCCTTTTTCCTAATCAACCAGTTGCTCTTATTTGGGCTAAGAATGCTTTCGGTATACATGTCGGTTGTAACTCAATCTCCAGTACTGAGTGGCCAGGTTTCGGCGCCAATCTAATAATGTTCGATGGTCGGAGGAGTCTGAGCAAAATATATTTATTTTCACTATTCGGTTTTCCTTACCTGGCTTCTATATATATATGAATGGTTTATTCCCATTTCCATAGGCTCATTCGTTATGTTGTTTCTCATCTTTCTCCGTTGTTCGCTGAGGGTTTATTTTCGGTTCGATTTTCATGTGCCATCTGATGTATAGAGTATACATCATCATAGTAGCCAAACGACCAAACAAAATTTCATTTACAATTGGTTTCAAATTTGCAAAGATTGTGCATCTTTAATATATAAACTGACATTTAAAGGCAATAGCTGCTACCTAAAAATCCAAAGCTGAACTTGCATAAATCCCTTATAGTCGTGGACCTTGCTTCGGTCTTATGTACATTAGCATTTTTTATTTAGATTTGTTCAGGTTTTAGTGTTGTTCTTGCGCAAGCATTTCTCGGGGATTTTTTTTGCCATTGGGAGGTTTTTAAATTGCATTGTCTTCATTGATTTAATGTGTTTGGTAGAGTTCTATGCTTTTTACTCAACAGTTAGAGCTTTGAAAAATGGAAATTCGCCAATGGAAAATCATCATCCTCCTACAAGCTTTTTCGAGGCTTCTTTGAAGCAAAAACTGAACAGTAGAGAATTTGGAAGGGTTTATAAACTTTATTTGCTATTAATCTGAGTAGAGTTCTTCACTAAATGATTTCAAAATCCTGAACACGAGGCAAATTGGTTAAAAGGGAGATCACTTTGGAACCAATATCCAATAAACCATTTCTTGGGTAATGTTGTCTACCTCAGAGGTTGAAGTTTTGGTTTTTTTTGCAACCAAGTAGCGATTACATAATTTGTTCTAGTCCCTGAGGGGTTTGAATGATATAGCAAGATAAATTACTCTATAGATCTATTGAGAGTTTTCTTCTTCTATGAGGCATAATTATGCAAATAACCAGTATTAGCAGATAGAGGCCCAACAACGACAGCCATGAGGGCAAAATGAAGAGAAAGTGATTAACACTTTTTCTTGCTAAAAACTATATGACGTTCATGGATAAATTATAATATAAATTGCACATATTTTAGGTCTATAGGGCACATTTGTCATCCAAAATAAATTCAAGGGCTCAACTTGGATGATTTGAAGTGCTCTATTTCTAATGCCCATAAGCCATAATCTCAGTTTCATTTGAAACTGATCAATATTACTTAAGCCAAGTCAAATCTACATACTATGTTTGTTTTAGCTGAAACAAGCAGGTTTCATTGAGAAACTAGTAATCATATCTGATTGAGCTAATCTGTACAAGTAGAAATTACAGAAAGAAAAACTGATTAAAAGCGGCTGGAGCTTCTTGATTTTACCGGTAACTCCAAAATCAAGGTAAACTGTCATGAAACTTTCCTAGGGAATCTATTTTCGGGTTTAAGCTTATACTCTCAAAGACAGTTAGCTTGGGACTATTCTTTATCTCAAAGCTGTGTTTTCATATGGATTGAAGTTGTATATTTAACTTATTCTGGTATCATAATGCATTGTTTGGTGCTTATTAGATGCATTATATCCAGTGATGCTTCTCATGTCATTATGATTCTTATGTATCGTTTCATTTTTCTCTAGTCAGTTTACTTTGTACTAGAATCGAGAATTTCCTAATTTGAGTTTCATGATTGTCTACCCAAATATAAACCTAAAGCCCTTACCTTACTAACTAGATAAGGCTCTTTTGGCTCCATACAATGTGTCTACACTGATTGCTCTACAGCCTATATTTGAATAGTTTCATAAACCATATTCTTCCTTAGCACACAAAAAATGGATAAACTCATAAACACCATCCAGAAAACCTAAATAATAGAAAAGTCATTAGACATTGGTCTAGACTTGATCTAAACTTGTTTTTAGGCTGCAACCAAGTTATTGATTAAAATAAATAACTCAATGCAAATTAACCTGACCTACTAACACCGGAGTGCACCAGTTACGTATGGACTTGAATGACAGATATCGTTAGTGGTGTCGAACTTGTCTGTTTCCAAGGCATATATCAACTGAGGTCCTTACTGATTATGTATCAGAGTTATAATGAATATCTATGTCTTGCTAAAATGATCACTGTTTTCCTTTTTTTAATTATATAATTTCCATTGTTGTACTACCGTACTTGATTTTTTGCCTAATGCTTCTAATACTTGCAATGGTCTGTTCTTCCCCTCTTTTTGAACAATGCCTGTACAGAGATCTTGGATGGCAGCAGAGATATGCACGTTTTTGTGGTAGAATTGTGGTTCTTTCAGTTCTTGTTCTTCTGCTCTATCCCTTTTTATGGGTTTGGACAGTGATTGGAACGTTATGGTTTACTAGTGCGAGGAGTTGTGTAAGTTCTTATGTTGTAAATTTGTGCTCAATTTCCTTGTAGTCTCAAATAGGCCCACCTGTATAGATATTCAAATGCGTAGTTTTCTAATGAATGCAGTTACCAGAGGAAGGTCAAAAATGGGGCTTTCTTATATGGTTGCTTTTCAGCTACTGTGGACTTGTTTGTATTGCATGTGTTTCTGCAGGAAAGGTTTGTGATCTGTCATTTACTGCTAGTTCAAATTTAGCTAACATATTCAGATTCTTTACATTAAACATGCTAAGTTATGTTGTGAAGTATCTGTATTTTGTTTTGGTTTTTACTTGGATTTTTGTTTCTTCTTTCCCTCCTTTTTTCAGTGGTTAACTCGAAGGAATGCACACTTAGTGCTGCGGGCACAGCAGGGAATTCCAATTTCAGAATATGGGGTAAGGGTTCTTAATGGATTGCCTTCGCATCTGTAGGTTCTACAAAATCCACATTAAGTTACAGAAACAATTTTATAATTAAAAGAAGACCAAACACCTTTTTCTAGGTTTGGTTCTAGTTTCAAAGACGTTTTTTTTAAGAACTTTTGTCGTATAATGATGTCTGAATGTCTCTGGAAACTGGAAAGCACAAGACCATATATATACTAACTTATTAAAAGAATAGAAAACCTTGTAAGTGCTAAATATGGAACTTTTGCCTGTATATCGTCTTGTCTTAGCTAACATTTTTAAAGTGTAATTATGTACAATTGTAGATAATCTTGTAGGGAGATACATATCGATTATGCATACTTGTTCTAATCTGTTGCACCACTGTATGGGCAATTTTGTACGTTCATTCATTCAACACGTTGAACTGTAGCCACACATGTTGAAGAATGATTCTCAAAAGAAAAAGAAAAAAAAACAAAAAGAAAACTAAAATGCACTCCCCCCGACTTTCCTCCCTGAGCGTTAGAGACCTTCATATTACATTTCATTTTAATCCCTTATCAGTGTGGCTGCTTCTGTTAGCCATCATTCAGTTATACATGGAAAAATTCTTTGGAAGTAGGAAATAAAGGGATTGGGGAATAAGAAGGGCCGTTTCACTACTTTTATGTAGTATCAAGTATTTGTTATATTTTTCAACAAATACTTGATTGTGGAGAGGGGATAATGGTCTAAAAATTAAATTTCAAAGTTCACTGGGAGAAGTGGTAATTGCAATAAATTTATGGGGCTCTTTTGCACTTTAGTCCAAAAAGGAAGGAAACGTCGATCCCCCAATCCCTGGTTCTTGTCATCATCTGGAAGTACTTATAATAGATAACAGGGTATCTGTGGCTGCATTCAAAAAAAGATCGAAGAGCGTGGTGAGTACAAGACCATACGTCTCAGAGAGTACAATTCTGTTTGTGCAGAAAGGGTGCACTTCACTAAGTCATGTATGTTGGATTCATTGAGTGCGATGGGAACTAACTTTTACTGTAAATCAGGAATGTAATATGTGTTTTGGATTCTACTCTTAGAAGGTTCTCTTTTCTCTCTCTCATGAATCTGTCATGCATATATTTCTATTCAATGAATAGAAGTATTATTTGATAGGTATGTTGGTTATGATCTATGCAGGTTCTGGTTGACATGATTCGTGTACCTGATTGGACATTTGAAGCCGCTGGTCAGGAACTGAGAGCAATGGGTCAAGATACTGCGTATCATCCTGGTCTCTATTTAACACCGACCCAGGTGATTTTCCCTGTAAAAGAGTTGTCCTTACACACTTTTTAAATTGGTACTTTTCTTTGGAAATTGCAGTTTCTTACAGAACTACAATTAGTTTAAGTTGGGGAATCATCCAATCCATGGGGCAAGTCAGTTTTATATTAAATAAAGGTTTTTGAAGAGATTCATTTTTGTAAATATAAGACTATATAAGTAAGAAATCAAGTTCTTGAAAGAATATACAAAGCTTCAGATTTTGCAAGGACATACATAAATGGCTAGTTACGCACAGGTAAATTTCTCCTTTTTTGTTCGTACTTTGTACCGTTTTGGTTCAATTTTTCCTTCATATTTTTTTGTTGGCTAACATTTCTGGAAATACTTAATAATGGTGTATGAAGATGTCAAAAAAGAATCCCCTGGTCCATAGCACATAGCCATATACGATGACAAAACCCTGTTGGATGAGAAATTATTACCTTGAGCTTGTCCAGCGCATGAGCCGTGGACTGCCCAGCCCATTTCCCTCTATCTCTCTCTATTTTCAGTCGACGCTACTTTGAACAGAACTACTTTTTGATTTGGGAAAGGCTTCAATTCAGCAGGAGGAGGGGACGAAGAAGAGATGGGATGGGCAGTCCAAGGCTGATGTAGTGGACCTGGTCCAGGTATTAATTTCACTGGATAGGGTGCTAGAATTTTGTTATATTTAGTTACTGAGGTAAATTTTTAGTGTCGGCGTCATCCTTTAATTTTCGTGTATTATCGATCACTAAAACCATTTGTTTTTAGTTTTCTATATCCCTAATTCCCTATGGCTTGTATGTTACTTTTTCTTACATTTTCTCCAACTATAGTTGCAATAGACTTACTTATTTTAGGTTTCTGAGAAGCTTTGTAAATATAGAGAGAAGCTGTTGAGGCACTTATTCAAGAGCTCCCAAAGTTCCGGTTGAAAGCTGTTCCGACCGACTGCAGTGAATGTCCTATTTGCCTTGAAGAATTCCGTGTAGGCAACGAGGTATTTTCATTTTAATTTCATTTTGCTAATTTATTATAATAACTTGATCATGCTGCCATAAATATTGAAACGTCCATGGAACTTAAAACGTTTGGAACAAGTTCTCAAACTTTTGATGGCTTGGTGAATCCTTCATTCCTGTGAATTAAGTGCTTGCTTTGGTTGGCTTTTGGAGTAGCTTCTCTACTTTGGAAAGCAGAAGCTTTTAAAATTTAGGCATTCGAGTGAAATGGTTTAAAGTAGTGGGAAACTAGAAAGCAGTTTTGGCCCTAACAACAGAAGCTCCTTTTGGAAGCTTCTAGTTCTGCTACTGCAGGAAGCTGCAGATAAGATTTTAACAAGAAAGCTATCTAGCACTTCTTTGAACAGTATTAAAACCAATTGCGGAAGCTCTAGCCGGGTCAAGCACGCCCTAATCTTAGTTGTTTTTATTTAAGCAGGTTCGAGGCCTTCCATGTGCTCACAACTTCCACGTGGAGTGCATCGACCAATGGCTACGATTGAACGTAAAATGCCCTAGATGCCGATGCTCTGTCTTCCCCAATCTTGACCTAAGCGCTCTCTCCAACCTCCGTCCAGAATCCGACCGGCTGCCCTCCACCACGACCGAGGTGACGACAGCCACCGCCACCAGGTATGCATGGTTACAAAAGTCTCTACTTTTGGAAAAGTTTGTAAACCTCCAGTTGGACAAATATTTGTTGAGTTATTCGCTAATCCATGGATGCTAGAAAGAAAATCACCAGCAAATACAAGCAATTTATGAATTATTTTTAGTCAAAATGAATTATTCTATTGTCTTTCAAACATTTTATAGTCTCAACGAAAATTAGATAATTGCATAAGGAATCTTGCATTTGTATGTTCTTAATGTTATACATTTTTATTCATTTAATCAAAACAAATTCTGGAATTTCTTACAGATACTTCAGCCCAATAATGGATTTCCAGCATTGCCCTTTTTTCTTGAATACAGTAATTACCTTTTATATATAATTTTAACATTTTGCATCTACAGTTTATTAACCGGACTTCCGATCTTTTTCCCTGTACATTCCTCAAACTTCGTCTTTAACTTGTGACTATGCAGGTACGTCGCGAGGTCCCAACCAGCGGGGCAGAGTTACCTAGTGCGTTTACAGGGTTTGCTACGCCCAGTTCGGTCCGAAAACTCGAACTCGAGCGCGGGAAGTGATGACAATGCTAGCCTCGAGAGCGGCCTCCATACGGTGGTTGTTTCTCAGGCCTCGGCGGTAAGTGCAGTGAGCCCTGAAGTGCACTTTTGTGTTGTGGTCGATCAGCCACCTGGGCGCTGATCGAGCTATACTGCCCTATTTGATCTCTCTTCTTTTCTTTTCTTAAATGAGTGAATTTTGTGCTGCGACTCCTCTTGATATCTGTAAATTTTCTTCGATTTCTTTTTTCTTCTGTTAATCATGGATGAATTAAGCTACTTGCTTGGTTTCCGTAACATGTTTCTCAAAATTGAGAGAGAAAATGATTAGCGTTCCGATATATGAGCGGCAACTGCAGAAGTGCGGATTGTACCGGGTTCTTGTGGATAGAAATAGAAAACAAATTCACCAACTCATGCATATGCGAGTTCAGTGCATTGTGTTTTGTCGTCGGAGATGTAAGCGTTTTGGGTAGTAAGTCCTGACTTGGTTCCTGTACTTTTCATTTAAATACTGTAGTCTCTAATCTTCTATATATGTTGTGCGTAAGTGCTTGATTCGTAGAAGAATCAAACACTTATTGTGAAGGACCTTTTATTTAACTCTATTTTATTAAGTGAACTGAAATAAAGGATCACTCTAAGGCCAAGAGGTAAAATTGTCATTTAGAGTGATTTTTTGTTTTTTTTTTTTATTTCTAAAGTTGGTCAGAGAGTATAGTGTTGGATGCAGTCCATGTGATTTATTTAAGGCAATCTATAAAAATATGGTCGGTCTATTCAAGTCGATTTATAAAGATACGGTAAATCTAACGGTTAGGATAATTTGGACACGTCCTTAATGGATGGATGTGATATAATATTTTTATATTAAGTTATATGTAAATATATAATGGATATTCGGGAGTCTCCGCCTAATTTTAATTCCTATGACGGTTCCGTCTTCGAGGATAAGAGAGTAAGACTCGAAATGTTCTGCATTTTTGCAGATTGTGAATAAGGATGAACCACGAGTAAGAATCGTTGTCTACAATTTGAATATAGAAATTGAAATCATGGCAAAAGATAAAATCTTAATTTTTTATAAAGTTTAACATATAGTAGTGCAATACCTGTGAATGTTTAGTACTGAAAAGTGTTTAAGTGAAAAGTATAAGGATTTGAGTCAGAATTAGGGGTGTAAACGTGCCGAACACGAGCTGGCTCGTTAAAGTATCGAGCTAAAAAATTTAGCTCGTGTTCGGCTCGTTAATAAACGAGCTGAACACAAGCTGGCCAACGAACAATAAATTAAAAAAAATTAGATTGAATATATATAAAAAATAAATATATAAAATTTTATCTATTAGATTTTGATCTAATAGTTGAAACTTTATATATAAATTAGTCTTTTTATAATTGAGCTCGCCTTTATATTTTTATTTTGCTAAAAATTAAATAAGAAAAAAAAAAATATATTATATATATAATTATTTATTTATATATAAATATAAATTAAATAAATTATATAAATATAAAATATATGTATTCGAGCTGTTATCGAGCCGAACACGAGCGAGCTGACTCCAGCTCGTGTTCGACTCGTTTATTAAACGAGCCGAAAAATTCAGCTCGTGTTCGGTCCGTTTACTAAACGAGCGATTCGATCTCGAGCTCATTTCGAGCCGAACACGAGCTGGGTCGCGAACAGCGAGCTGGATTGCCACCCCTAGTCAGAATAGTGAGGATGGTTCAGGGACTTTTTCCGTCGGTTTCTTTTGACTCTCTTGGGTCGGCTGCTGTGAATGCGAGTGAAGTCGTATTCTGTTTTTTATAATGTTATATGTTTGGTCGATACCAGTCAGTCAGAGCGGCTGATCGTTATTATCAGCATAGTATGAGCTTGGTTTTCATTCTTGTATCTGTAGGGAAGGTGGTACATCTTTTAAAAATTTTATTTCGGCTTGATTGAACTCCACTATAATGTACTTTAGAATTAAGCTGGAATATTTGTACCAGCACAAAGTCATTAGTACTATTAAGTTTTCAACCTTTGAATGATGGGACGGACGATTAGAATAATAATAGTCCTTTAGGATTGATGGAGTAGTTGGTTAAATAGTATAATTTAATGGGTAGAAATAATCAAAAAGATAGATCTAACGGCGTAAAATTCGATAGCATTAAGCACTTGGTACTATCGATAGTATAGTAGCCGAACTCTTGGACTTTAATATAATTTTCATTTGCTATTATACTTTTTTTTTCCAAAAATTCTGTTGTATTATTATATTTTATTAATTTCTATACTGTATTTTAGATTTATTTTTATTTTTTATAGGTATCAGTAAACTTTTTTTTCCGTCAATGTCTATATTATTGCTAATAAAATTATTATTTTAGGCAAATATGACAATTTAATTAAAAAAACAGTGGTTAAATAGTAGAAACAATATAAAAGAATATCTCCAAGATAGGCTTATTGAAAGATTCTATCAAATTATTTTCAATTACCTTTTTATTATTTTTATATATTTTATTTTTATATAAAAATGAGCTGAATATATATTTTATCACTTTTAGTTAATATTTTAAACAGTTTTTATATAAAATTCTTGTAGTGTTTTTTTTTTTTTTTTTTTTTTTTTTTTTTTTTTTTTTTTTTTTTTGTGAGAGAGAGATAGATAGCATGCTACCCATTTCGTTTANTTTTTTTTTTTTCTTTTGAGAGAGAGATAGATAGCATGCTACCCATTTCGTTTATTTCATTTAAAAATAAACTTAAATAGAAATGTGCATCAACTAGGATTCGAACTTGGGACCTCGAATACCAATCATCAAGTCTTTTGCCACTTACGCTAACAGTTGAGTAATGTCTTAAAAACAAAATACAATATAGAAAATAAAAAATAATCTACATCTAAATTTTGACAGGAATACGATGCAAAAGAAAAGCCAAAAAGAGTGGTGCTTTACCTTTTAGCCTTTAAAAAATAATTCCTTGTGATTCAATTAAAGGAAAAGACAAAAGGAAATGCTAAAGTAATTGCTAAGCTATATTTCTTTTAAAGTGGTCCACGTACATAACATCAAATCAGTAAAAGGAACACCATGTGCAACATTGCGTAATACATTCTTTCTTAGAATAATTCCATGGGAATCCTTCCTCCAACCATTACTTGTATACCTTTTTTTAAAAAAATAATATTAAAAATATTTTATCAATTTTAAAAAGGTCAATTTTTATAAAAAAATTCACTGGTTTTATATTTTTACAAAAATAATTCACCTTTTGAGATTTTGTAAATTAAGTCTGAACTTATAGTAAACTAAACAACATATTTTTATTCTTTTTTCTCTCTCATTTCTCTCTCTCTCTTCGTCTCCCTTCTTCTCGCCATTTCCTCATCCTTTTCTCTTCCCGCTTTTCTCTTTCTCCTCCACTGCTCCCAACCAAAATCGCACTCCTCTCTCCTATTTCGTCCACATCTCTGCTGACACTAGCGGCGGCAACACGGGTTTGGATATTGTATAGATTGCAAAGATGAGGCTACAGTGAAGGTCGTAACCGTGGACGACGGCAGCGACGAGGATGCTGCAAGATTTTAAGATGACGGGGAGGGAGAGCATGTAGGGGCGAGGGCGGCTGCTGTAGTTGAGGGCGAGAGAGGGGGTGCAGTAGTGAAAAAGAATGTAGAGAGTGGAAGAAAAAGATAAAAAGATAAAAAATATATCTTTTTCTTTTTATAGGAAGGCCACCTTGCATTGAGGCTGCTACAAGGAAGGCCAAAAAGTAGAGAAAAAAGAAAAGGAAGTTGCATTATTTGAAATAAAATTACACAGTTTGAGACTTAAGTTGCACTATTTACAATTATTTGAGATTAAGTTGCATATTCTCAAACAGTGCAACTTAAGTATCAATAGTGCAACTCAGTCTCAAATAGTATAACTTTTATTTTTTGTGGTGCAATTTAGTCTCAAATAATTTTAAATAGTATAATTTAACCTCAAACAGTGCAACTTAGTGTCAAATTGTCACACCTTAATAATCCCACATTGGATAGGAATGGGAATGTGATTGGATATATAAGAAACTTAGACACTAGTAATAATAACTGGACTTAAGCATTTTGGGCCGTTGGTTTGGGTCCAACAAGTTATTATTGTTGTAGTGTCCCTGGTGTTTAGTTGTCTGAGAGACTTCAGCATCTGTGGCTTGTCGACACGTCTAGTGGGTGTCGAGACAAGTCGGAGTCGTTTTGGCGCACATTGGACGCAAAACAGACTCAGCGCGGTGCGAGAGTAGAGTTCTGACACTAAATCTACAAAGTGTAGGATTTCAGTGTTGAGTACCGGTACTAGAGAGAAGTATCGGTACCCCAGAGGGATTTATGAACTGGATGCTCTCTGGTTTGCACACTTTGATGCTGAGTATCGATACCTGTTGTTGAGTACCGGTATCGAGCTTGAGGATCGATACTGCATCGAGCGAGTACCGATACTCAGCGCGCGTTGTGTGCGGGAAGAGGGCCGAGTACCGGTATTCAAGTTGGGTACCAGTGCTCCAGGTGGAAAAATAAGTTGGTAAGGGATATTTTGGTCTTTTTGATGGTGGATTGTATCGCCACCTACCCCAGCATATTTATCTACCTGCGAAGCTTGGAGAAACAGTACGTTTCTCCTCTCCCTCTCTCTCTAGCTGGTTGTACCGTTTGTTTAGAAGGTTGAAGATCGAGCTCGTTTGATTTCTTCGGGTCTTAGGAGGGTTGCGCCCGCGCCGTGGTCGAGTCCGGTTGAGGCCGTTGGAGGTCGAGCGAGCGTGCGGGGTTCTCCTATCGACTTCTAGCCGACGTTGGACAAGCGTTCGAGATGGGTTAATGTTTACCGAAATCATCGGATTTCCTTCTAAGTCATAGAATTGTCAGCATGTATTATTTGCTTTGTTCATCATGTTAGTAGCTCGAATTCATCGATTTGCATGTTTTTATTAAAATCTAAATTTGGAGCATAGTTTAGTAATGTTAGATGAAATTATATATGCTGAACTAAGATTTGACTTAGAAGAAAATTCGTTAAACCTACTGTAACGTATCGAAACCCCGATAGTGATTATCGAACTTTAGCCAAAATGGATTAAAGTGCCGAGAGAAATGGATGGACAAAGTCCAATTGACATTCTAACAATGTTGGAAGAGTCAAAGTCGAGTCCCAAGAGTGTTAAGCAAGTTTTAGCATTGCTCGGCGCGATTTAAAAGTGAATAATGCGAAAGAAATAGATGAACAAGTTCCAATTAGTATTCCAACGAGGTTGGAAGGGCTAAAAATGAGTTTAAGAGATGTTAGAAAGGTTTTAGCATCGAACGGCGCGAAACAGAATCGAAAACAGCGCAAAATTGCTTTCTGGAGCAAAGTGTACCGGTACAACCATCGAGTTGTCACCGGTACAGCATTGCAGGCCGAGAAGGAGAAGCTCTCGGGTTTGAGAAATTTTGCCTGTGTTACCAGTGACAGCTACAGTGTATCGGTACACTTTGAAAAAACCTGCGAGAATTGCTCTCGGGTTCGCCTTTGCGTAATCGTGTTACCGGTGACAGCTACAGTGTACCGGTACACTTTGGGTCTGGCAGCAAAATGAAAACTGCTGCAAATAAGAATAAGTGGAGGGATTTTTGGTAATTGTAGCACCTTATATATAACCCCAACACTCCTCTCTCCCTCTCCCACAGTCATTCACCCCCTCCATCTCATTTCTCTTGCTTTCTCTCTTTAGAGAGCTCTCCAAAAGGTGGATTTGGAAGGGATTTGAAGGAGAAACTTAGATTTTGGTGGCTTGGAGAAGACCAAGGGCTCTCCTATAAGATGGACTTGGGGATAGCTTTTGGCTAAGGTGAGTTTTGTGCAAGAATAGCTCTAGGATTAGGATTTAAACCCTAAATTTTAGAGTTTTGAGCTTCTTAGAGGTTTTAGAAGCATGCTAGAGCCTTAAACACCATGAAAAACATGATTTTCTTGGAACCCTCTAATGGTGGATTTTTAGGGTTTGCATTCTAAACTCTAGAATTGGTTTAGATGGTTCTAGATAAACTTCTAAATGTCGAACAAGCTCTCTTTTGCTTGTTTTATAAATCAAAATCTAGGAATTTACAAATGGCAACATTAGGGCACCCAATTTGGGCTTTTGCCTCCGAGTGTTTATAAGGCAAATTGGCGTTATAGAAACCTAATTTGGAGTATTCCCGACGCATGGGACAACTCTGTTTGACGTTACGAAAGAATTTAGATCAAGTTATTGAGTAAAAGCCTAATTTGGCTTCATTTTGCCGCAGGCGATAAAATAGGGCTTCAAAAATTCCAAGATTTGAACCGTAGCATCCTCTCAACTATCTAAGGTGGGTGGTGCAATCCGAGGATCTCGAAATTCTTTTTATGTCTAAAGTGTCATATTTGAGCATATGTGTATTGAGCATGAAATTGCATAGTAGGGTTATATGTGAGCATATCATTGCATGTTGTGAGTACAAATGCATGTGGATTACTAGCAAGATTGTGAGAATTTTATAAACCCTATTTATGCATGACAAGTGACAAGAACTTAGTGGACTTAGTAAACAAATGTGACATCTTGACATAGAAATAGAAAGTGACAATGATGAGTCGAGAATGCTAGAGTTGGAACACTTAGAAAACAAGTGTGGCATGTGTACAAGAACATAATAGTGTATATGACACTAGTGAAAGTAAAGAATGCAAGTAAAAGTGTGATAGCGACATTATGACATAACAACCTTAGAGTTAAGGGTCATATGTGCATTGTTTTCTTATAGTTAAGGAATGAATTGAACTTGACATTCTTATAGTTAAGAATTGGATCATACTTGCCTGTAAGTCCTTGCTTGAGGGTGGTAACTCCCCCTCGGGCGATGTGCTCCAGAGTTATCATCACTGGGTGTAGTAGCCTCCCTAGAGGACGGTCCCGTCAGGTGCAGTAGCCTCCCCGATATTGGGATTTGAGTTGGTGAGTTTTTGAGGGCGAAACCTACGGGTTAGCCAAGAGATTGAGCAATGAGATTGTGACCTTGCATTCATCATGAGCATACTATTGAGCATTGCATTATTTATTGTTCAGGCATATTAGCAGCATTTGTATAGTTTGGTTACTATCTATATTTCTTTTCTTCTATTATGCTTGATTTAGACCTAGTGGGAAAGTCGGCGTGGTCGGTTGCCGAACCCACTGGGAACTTTGTTGTAGTTCTCATCCCACTATTTTCACAGAGCCGGACCGAGCGAGCCGGCGGACGATCACGGTTAGGGCATCGCGCCCTAGATAGAGACCACCTGAGTTGGTTTTACATTTTTGTTTAGTTGCATACCTTTTAGTTATCATCTTTTGTATTTTGATGATTTTAGCATTATGAACATGTTAAATGACTGATGTATAAGATACTTTATATTTCAATGCAAAGTTTATATTTTGAAATGTCATGTGATGTAAAAGAGAAGAAATGATGCAAAGATGTAAATAATTTTTCTTAGTTTATTACTTTCACTTTTGGCTATTGCTTGCCCTCGTGCAAGCTATTGTGTTTACTTCCGCATGTGCAAACTTTTACCCTATTGATACTTGTTGTTGAGCCTTGGGCGAACAGGGGAGGCTCTGTCCGTTCGGCGTCTGTTCGACGCGCTCGAACCGGCCAAAAGGATCGGGCTCGGGGCGTGACACCTACACTATCATTTTTCTAAAAAGTTATCAGATTTAGATTTAGGAGCTGTTGTTCTTTTGTATCATCGCTGTTAGTGTGTACTTGATATCTAGACTAGTGTAGGTTGACATTATGCTCGTGCTGAGGGGCCGAGCTTGTTTACAGTAGAGTGTAGACTGTTCCGTACTGTCGAGTACCGTCGTAGTTGACAATGGACCTAGATTTTTGTATCTTGCATCAGATTGTGCCAAAGGCACGTGAGCTTTGGTTGCTAGACCAGTTTGACCAATTTGCATTGACTATAACCTGTGAGAGCCTATTTGCGCTCGGCAAAGACACGCTTGCATACTCGATTGCGTCGCGCCTACGAGTGCCGCTCTGGAGTGAGGCATTGACTTGCGTTGATGTCGCAGCCATCCTGTTTGGACTGTTTTACTTTAACCAGCCACCCCCGTGGGTGGCGTATTATATAGCTTGGTTACAAGCAGGGTGGGTCCGTTTGGGCAGCCTGTGTAAGATTGGGTCAGTGGTAGCTAGTGATGCATGTTTATGTCTACAGATAGTTGGTTTTGGTAGCGATAGTATAGAGGCATGTAGCTGTAGAGTTCTTTTCAGCTTTCTTTACTATCCTGTGCATATCATTACTGTAGACTTAGTAGGTGGGCCGTTGAGGTCGGTGACGGTACCCACTGAGGACTACTCTGTTTTGCAGTAGTTCTCACACCCAGTTATTGACACCTTTTTGCAGAGCCTTCATCTGCGGCTACTGCTGTTGCTGATTTCGATCGTGGGAAGGGAGTCGCGAGCTAGATCCTTGTCACCAGTGGCCGCCGTGCTAGCAGAGTACCCGTCAGAGGTAGTGGGTTGTGTTCATGTACATATTACGCGTTTTGTTTACTTGTTGGAGCGAGGTGTTATGGTAGACTTTTGTATGTACAGTGAACCTTTTAAGTTTTATATATATTTTAGTTTTAGCAACTCTGTGCTTTGGTTGTAGCTTCTATTCGTTTGCAGGTACAGCTATCGCTTCATATACACTGAAAATTTCTATGTATATGGCGGGTCTATTGGCGTGCCCGGGGAAACGTGGTAATCCGGGGCATGACAATTGCTAGCGGGTCGGGTCATTACACAAATAATGCAACTTCGTCTTCTTTTTCTTTCTTTTCTATGTTTTGGTGTTTTCTTAGCAGCCATGACACATGATGGCCTTTTTACGAGAAGAAAAATATTTATTTACTTTTTTCTTTTTCTTCCTTTTCTTTCACCCTTTGCATTTTTCTACACTACCGTACCCTCTCCCTCGCCCTCTATCATAACAGTCGGCCCTGTCTCGACGCGCTCTCCCTCCCTATCATCCTCAAATCATATAGCACCCTCATTGTCGTTGTTGTTGCCTTACCTTTGTGATCTGTGCCATATTCGAGCCTGCGCCACCGCTCTAGACGTCGACAGAGGTGTTGGGTGAGGTAGGAGAGAGGAGCACAGTGTCGATATGAGGTGGTGGTGGAGGAGGAGGGAAGGGGTAGTGGAAGAGGATGAGGAGGAGGAAGCAAGAGAAGAAAAAAGAGAACAATCAGAAGGAGAGAGATGAAGAAAGCAAAGAAAAACAAATTAGAGGGAGAAAAAAGAGAGAGAGAAATAAGAGTATTTTAGTTAGTTTACTAAAAATTTAAATTTAACCTCCAAAATTCAAAAAAGTGGCATATGTTTGCAAAAATACAAAGGCAATGAATTTCTTATGCAAATTAGCCTTTAAAAAATTATTACAAACCTTTATATTGATAATAATTAACTAAAATTTCTTTTGTTTTCTATTATCTGTCTTTTCAATTATCTTAAACATCTTTTGTTTTGAAATTATAAAAAAATATTTTATAATTATTAGCTATTTAGGACAAAGTTTTATATGTAAGTTATGTCATATAAGATAAGATTACAAGAAACACCAGCTGATCAAACACATTACACATCAATCAATCGATCTTAAAAAGCTCATTTATTTTTTATTTTAAAAAATAATTTATAAACATCAAATCTTAGGCCTAAATGACAAAAACTGCATGCCATACAACAAGGATAATAGTGCAACGCAAAGGAGCAACGCCAGAAGAAATGGTGCAACCGTCCTTTTAACAGTGCATCCTTAAGCTCGCTCCAGTGCAACCTCTCTATAACCAGTCAAAATTTTACTTTATTTATTGGTTAATATAATCTTAAGCTCATAGTACAAATGAAAGACATCCCATCCAAATGCAGGCGAAGCGTCGGCGGGGCAGGACCGTCGGCGTGGGGGACGGAGTTCGATAGGCGCGAGATATCTGCTAAACGATTGAAGAAGATAGCATCGGCGGGGCAGGAAGGTCGGCGGCGTGTCCGGAGTTCGAGAGGTGCGACATAACTGCTAAACGATTGAAGAAGATAGTTGTGTAAAGTCTCTCATAAAAGCTCACACGCGTTCTTTCAACTGTATAATAAGCCCATAGTTAAACGCAAATAATAGTGCAAGATAGTGTGAATAAACGAACAATGGTTTACAAAAGAGTGCAACGAAGCTTGTAAGAGTGCAATACGGAGTTAATAACAGTGTTGTGGCAAATAAAGCACTTCAGATAGTAAGAATCAATCTTAACACCTCATTGTTGGATTGTACCCTTCCGAGCGAGCTGCCTCCTCTTCGAACTCTACCTGTGGCTGCTGCGGCGACTCAACTCTTCGTAAAGGCGACGAGGTTAAAGCGACGCTACGATTGGTCAAGGAGGCAAAGGCGACGAACGGCGTTCCTCGCAGTAGGAAGCGCCGTGGCGGAGTAGGAGGAGGCTCCTTCTCGTACTCTGCCGATGCGCTTCCTTTTGCGGCGAACGCCGTTGTCGACTTCACTTCCTTCACCAAAGGTAGTGTCGCCGTAAACGGGGAATGCATATGAACAACCCATATTTGAACAAAACGAATCGTCGCTTCACCAACCCGTCGGTGCCTCTTCACTTGACCTAATCGAATATAACGTACATGTCACTGTGGCAATTCCCACTAGCATTAAATGTGACAGGGGATTAATAGTGCAACGAGCACAGCGATTAATAGTGCAACATAGGGTAAAAGACTACAACTAAGATTGTAAGGGTGCAATGCGGTCGACATAATAGTGCAATGGTTTAAGGAATACTCACGTGTCGGGTGAAGAGAACGAACAGCAAACACTAGGTATGGCGAATAGCGTGGAATATTATGTATCCTGCGCGTGGGGGCGCATTTAATGCTTGCGGAAGCGTATGTACAATAACGTGTATGTTATAGTGTCTCTTCGCTGAGGCGAAGAGACACCGGCGTGTATATCGAAGCTGCCTCGGGAAGATAAGGCGACTATTCAAACGTATTTTCGTTTAGTTTAAATATGCGTTTTACAGATTCATTTCCCGAAAAGGCGTTGCACAGTTATTAGCGTATTGCACTATTAAAAACATAGTACTTACACTCTTTTATTCAGCGTTGTTCAATTTTTCGTATTTTTCGTACTTGTTTTACTAATAATTATATGTAATCACCGAATATGGAGAGAATTTTACACTGCTTAATCACTCGCTACTGCATTAATGTGAGGCAAAAATTATACAAACCGTGCAACATGTTCCACCAACTATTCCGCTCTTTATGTAACACTGATTGTAATGCATTGCACTCTTACGACGAATGTTACTCTAATATTGGGACAGTATTGGACGCTAAGAAGCTTTCTTGCACTCTTTTACCGCACGTTGGACTATTAATGGCGCATAACATTGCACTATTATTATACGCTTAAAGAAGGTAGTGAGGTGTTTTAAGATAGTATTAGCTACTTGAGGTGAGTAATAGCTACTTTCCGTTCCCGAAGAAAGTTCAAAATTCGCGCGCATTAATAGGCAGTGACCTAAATGGTTACGCAACCTTCCAGTCGTCCGGTAGCGTCTCTTCAACCGCCTTTTCGTTTTCTATAAAACGGTTCTTCAGATGCATTGCTAGTTGCATTACTACATATAAAAAGAACTCTCTAGGGACTTGGACAACCGGCGACGAAGAAACGGCGATGATGGAGGTACACGAGACGAGGGGAGAGATTCGCAGGAGACCTCGACGACGAGACGACTGGGTCGTAAGTGTACCATCCAGCAACGAGGCGTTAAGATTGAATCGTACTATCTGGAGTATTGTGCTTTATTTGCGACGAGCCACTTCTCTATCAGGTTCTTAAATTCTGCAGATCTTTATTGTTATCGATCGATTGTAATATTTTTCTCATTATACTGTCTCTTTCGAACATTGTAGTGCCAAAATGGCAAAGAAGGGCTGCTCGTCGCAAATGATCTAGGCAATCATCTCTTTCATCATCTTTTGCTCTTTATCCCACCAGCTATACCTGTTGGACAAACAGTGACGTCGGTTCAGTGCGCGTTGATTTGCCTGCTAGCTTTGATGATGATTCTGTACTTTTATAAAATGAAAGCCGACTTTTGTTCAATATTTATTTTCATGCGATTGTTACAGTGGATGTAGTGAACATCATATTGTATGGCAAACGTGTATTATATGTTACATTTTCGTCAAAGACAATGTATAATTTGTTACTATATTAATAGTGCAATGCTTTGAGGAAATAGTGCAACGAATCGTTAAGCAGTGTATACATTCTTACCAATAGTTCATACTTTAAATTTATATTAATGATGTCTTTAAGTTGTGTAACTATTATCAAAAGAGTGCCATGAGTTCGTTAAGAAGCGCAAAAGAGTGCCATGAGGCTGTTGTCTGAGATTGGGAAGACTATGCAATCGGTGAATTGATTATTGATGGAAATGATACTACAATAGTGTAACATTCCTAAAACAGTTAATTGTAACTTTGCATTAGTGCAACAAATGAGGTAACAGTGTAAGCTGCGATGAAATATTTCTCTGTATCTAAACCCAAATAGTGCAACGTGGGGTAAATGACTCCAACTAAGATTGTAAGGGTGCAATGCAATAGACATAATAGTGCAATGGTTAGTAGAAATTGGTGCAGTGTTTAGAGCTGTTACACTATTTCTTTCCATTTTCAAACAATGGATCTGCCGAATAGCATAGAATATTGTGTTTCCCTTCCCGAGGAGAAAATCCCCTAAACATTCCTTCCCGGGAATTAAATGCGGCCCATGCGCTTCACGCAACAGCGCTCTGTTTCGGAATCCGGACAACATCCGTACCGCTATTCGCCAGCCCCGCTGTTTGCTGTTCGGATTTAATTTAAATATCTAAAGCTAAAACAAGAACTGCGCGGCCCGCAACAGGGATAATAGTGCAACGAAAAAAAGCAATGCCAGGTTAAATGATGCAACTTCTTTTCTAACAGTGCATCACTAGGCTCGCACCAGTGCAATCTCCACCGAAGCAATGAGAGAATTCGCCTGTAATTTGGACCCTCACCTGAAGAAATCGTGCAACGACAGAATGATTAAAGAAGATAATATTGTGACATTTCTTTAAAATGAATACATCATTCTTTGAACACTATAACAATTGTGCAACATTTAGGCCGCTAATAGTGGAACTAGGTGTAAAAGAATGTAACGACGCTTGTAAGAGTGCAATACGTAAAAATAATAGCGCAATGGTTTGAAGAAAATGAAGCAACGAATCATTTGGCAGTGTAAATTTTTCTCTCCAATCGTTTTTCATTATATGAATAGTTAAAGAACATTTAAGTGGTGTAACGATGAACACCAACTGCGGTGTTGCCTTAACCTCCGTATTACGCGAGTGCATCTGATTATCCCATATTTTGAAAAAAAAAAAATACGTTTCCAGACCAGCTTTCACTTCCTCGTTATGCACGCCGGTGTCACTTCGCCTGACCTCAACTACAAGTTTCTTATAGAGGCATTAAAGAGCCTTAAAAGCAGCCTGCGCGGGAAACGCAGTTTTCGGGCCACGATATTCTATTCGCTAGAGTCAGCGTTTGCTGTTAGGTTATATAATATTTGGAAGTGCAGCTGCACGTATCTTGATGACAGAACGTAATCTTAATGATGTCGCTGACGATATATCTTGTTAAGGTACAGTTGAAAATGGCACTATTACCGAAACAGAATACAGAACAAGAATTTGAAATATCGTTGCAATGGATAACATAATAGTGTAACACTAGTCAAAATTAGTGCAATATAATCGCAAGCATTGCCGAATCGTCCAAAATGGTGCAAGAGTTACGCCGTTTTATTATCATCAGCCGATGATTGAAAGCTATCCCAACGTTGTATGTCGACGGGTTGGAAATAAATTATGGCGGGAACGGATCTACCTTTTCCCGCCTCATGCATAACTTAACAACTCATGCACGTTAACTGGATTATATATTGATGAAAGAGTGGTTTTGAACTACTTTCGGCTAATTTCTTGTTTCCAACTCTTACAAGTTATGGATAACGCTGAAATTTCAGTGCATTGCCATTTTAATGGGTTCTTTAAGGAGGAAGGAGACATTGTCAACTATGTAGGAGGATCCTGCTGGCTCGCTTTCATCAGGTAAGAGGATACTTTTAATTCCCTGCGAGCAGTGTTCTTCCAGTACATGAACACTTCACCGGAATACTGCAAGATCGAAATAAAACTTTGCTATAGTGGGGAACTCAGCAAACTCATCGACATTGTTGATGACGATGATGTCCGAAACATATGGAGACTCTATAAAATCCACGCGTATCTGATGGAGCTTTATGCTGTGAGTAACTTAGTCGAGAGAAATGTTCCTACATGTGATCCCGATGATATAGATGAAGTGCTTACAGATGAACGGCTGGAGCTGTTGATTAACAGCCGTTCCGGGGATGCATCTACATCTATTTCTCAGCCAACAAATTTTGAAATAGTTGGCTCGTAAGTTACACTATTATTACTCTTTTACACCATTACGGAAGTTGACAACGGTGTTCCCCGCAAGCGGTAGCGTAGCGCCTGAGTAGGAGAAGTCTCTTCGTATTTCCAGTCGCTGTGGCAGCTGAGATGCGATAGCCGCCGACGGCGACACCACAACGAGGGGTTAAGATTGATTCGCACTATCTAGAGGGCTTTATTTACCACGAGCTGCCAGGTTCATGGCAAATAAAGCATTCCAGATAATGTGAGTCGATGTTAACGCCTCGTTACTGGTTCGTACCCTTCCTAGCGACCTCCTCCTCGTAGTCTCCTACGGCACTCTCCCCTGGCTGCCTATACCTGTTTGCGTCGGCTTCGTGCGCGTGGAATTGCAGACTAGCTTATATGGTTCCATACTTTTGTTATATAATTATTTGTACAAGTTGGTTCTGTATTTATGTAATAGAACGTTGTATTGTATGCAAGTTCTCTTTATATGTTACAAAGTATTATAAAATCGTGTAATTTGCATAAAAAAAAAGTAATATTTCATCCCAGGTTAATGGACTACTTGCGAATTTGTTACACTATTTTTCAAACAATGTAGCACTGTTTTTATTAAAGAATCTTGCACTATTTTGATCAAAAAAGTGCACCACTTAGTCTTCTTTTACTCTTAATATCACGTTATCACCAATGGACAGTCGATATTTACACTGCTAGAATAATCATTGCACCATTTCCTTCAAACGATTGCACTTGCACTATAATTACGAACGCATTGAGCACTTGCAAACTTACGTTCACTCTTTTACCCCACGTTGCGTTGCACTATTATTTGCGTTTAATGTTGCATTAGTATTACTACCGTATTGCACACTTACAAGCCTTGTTGCACTCTTTTTGAAATCCATTGCACTGTTAATAACTCCGGATTGCATTCTTACAAGCTTCGTTGCACTCTTTTATAAATTATTGTTTTATTATTATCACTATCTTGCACTATTATTCGCGTTTAACTATGCACTTATTATACTGTTGAAAGAAGGCGGGAGCTTTTATGAGAAACTTTACACAATTATCTTTTTAAATCGTTTAGCAGTTATGTCGCACCTCTCGAACTCCGGACCCGCCGGCGACGGTGCTGCCCCGGCGCCGACCTTCGTGCCCCGCCGAACCTTATCTTCTTCAATCGTTTAGCAGTTACCTCGCACATCTCGAACCCCATCACGGCCGCCGGCCGTCATGCCCCGCCGCCGTGGAACCACTTCGCTTCGCCTGCATTTGGCGGGGGCGCCGTTCATTTGAACTATTAGCTTCAGATTATATTAAAAATTAAAGGAAGAAAAATTTTGACTGGTTATGGAGAGTTTGTACTGGAGCGAGTCTAGTAGTGCATTGTTAGAAGGGTCGTTGCACGATTTCAACTCCCGACCGACCGCCTACTGTCCTGCCCCGCCGCCGACCGTCCTGCGCTGCCGACGCTTTGCCTGCATTTAGGGGGGACGCCGTTCATTTGCACTTTTAACTTCAGATTATATTAAGAAGTAAAGAAAGTAAAATTTTGACTGGTTATGGAGAGGTTGCACTAGCGCGAGTCTAGGGATGCACTGTTAGAAGGACGGCTGCACCATTTCTCCTGGCGTTGCTCCTTCGTGTTGCACTATTATCCCTCTTGTGGGGCATGCAGTTTTTGTCATTTATCTTCAAAAATTTTATTAAAGTCTTAAAGCCGAACAGCAAACAGCGGGGCCGGCGAATAGCGAGACGGATGTGGTCCCGGGTTCCGAAAAAGAGCGAGGTTGCGTAAAGCGCAAGGGGCGCATTTAATGCCGGCCAGGATCGTACGGTAGGGTAGTATACGTATGTCGAGGAATATGCGGGGGCCTTTTGTATACAAGGGGCATTTTAGTCAGGCGGCGGAAAAGCGGACCGAATCTGCAAAAACGAAAAAGTTGGCCCGGTTTTGCAAAAGCCCAAAATAAGTGGATTTTTTATGCAAATTGGCCAAAAGTGAAACATTTCAAATTTTAATACTTTACTGATTGAACATTTTAATTTTTTTTTTATTTATCAAGTGTTAAAGTATCGCACACAAGAAATTTCGGATTGTTTGGTCGGTTTTGACAATATATTTTTTTAAAAAAATACTTCTTGGATACCCAAAAAGAGGTGTACATTTTACACTAGCAATCCTAGAGTTGATAAAAATCGAATTGATTTTGAATAAAATTTAACAAAATTGATATGATAAGAATGATCTTAGGATGGAGTGGGTGTAAGATATACACCTTACTCTAGGGTGTATCTATAACATTGCTCTTTCAATATATCCCTAATATATTCCTCCGTTGTTCAAAAATACTCCTGTAGTTACTGCCATTAAGTTATCTCGGGCTAAACGTGAGTTAAATATTTAATAGAGTTAAAAAAAAAAATCAAAATACCTTTTCTCCCTAAGTTGGTGATAATAGAAAAATATATTTGAAAAGAGTAAAAATCAAAATACTTCTTTTATCCCTAACTGAAAGGCAAATAAGAAAAATTGGTAATGGTCGAAGGGTATATTAAAAAGGGCAAAATAGTAATTTTACAGAGATAACAATTATTGCTAATCGTTTACTAACAGAATTTAACTCTAAAATTATATTTGAAATAACTTGGAATGTAAAAAAGATATTTTTAATACTAGCTTTAGCTTTGTAAGAGGGGTAATTGTCGAGAACTTTTCAAGTACATAATCAATTGTCCCTTCTTTTTTCTTTTTTAAGCTTGGTCCTGTGATGACATGGCAGATCCGGTGCAAGCAACAATTTTCAGGTGACTATTGCCGACAAAGTATTAGTAGAATAAAGCAAAGGGATAATTGCACGTGGCTCCTTTTAAAGATATGAAATAATAAATAAAAGGAAAAACTTCAAAAACCCCCCTGTGGTTTCACATTTTTTATTTTAGTACCATGTGGTTTAAAATGTATCAAGTTAGTACCCTGTGGTTTCCCACTTTATCACTTTAGTACCCTGTGGTTTAAAGTGTATCAAGTTAGTATCTTGCGGTTTTGCACTTTATCACTTTAGTACCCTGTGGTTTCACACTTTATCACTTTAGTACCCTGCGATTTAAAAAATCACAAGGTATTAACTTGATACAAAATTAAAACCAAAAAATCACAGGGTACTAACTTGATACAAAATTAAAACCACAGGGTACTAAAGTGATAAAGTGTAAAACCACAGGGTACTAACTTGATACACTTTAAACCACAGGGTACTAAAGTGATAACATAAGAAACTACAGGGTACTAACTTGATATATTTTAAACCACAAGTTACTAAAGTGAAAAAAATTGAAACCACAAGTGGGTTTTTTGAAGTTTTCCCTAAATAAAACTCTAAACAACTTAAGTTATCAAATTTATTCTTCAAAAATCCTTATGTCCGCAAATATATTTTTCTGTTCTCAAAATTTGATAACCATGAGTTAAAAAAAACTAACCACGGTTAACTGAGCAGTTAGTTGAGCGATAAAATGATATTTTTTTTTTCTATATATATAATTTCTATTTCTATGTTGAGCAGTGTTACTTTTCTATCTCTCTTTTTTTTATGTATGATAATGGCGAGACTTACAACGACGGAAGGCAAGATTTTCGTAAGAAAAATAAGATACGCTATATGTGCCGCGACAAAGATAGGGACAAAAAGAGAAAGAAAAAAAATTTTTTATATGAACAAATTTATAATTATAAAATAATTATTCTATGTACTCACTATTAAAAAAATTAAAGTGAATCAAACGGGATATATACATGAACAAACTAAAATTTTTCAAAGTATATATTTACAAATCAAAAAAAAGAAAAAGTTCTCCGCAGGAAAAAGCGCGGTTATATGCAATATCAATAATGAAGAAAAGGAAAGATTAGTTTCACTTCCACTTCGTCTCCCGCATCTCTAATGGCGGAGCTCATGAGCTCCCCCCTCCGATCGCCGCTCCCGGAGGAAGAGCTCCCCCTCCCCGCGCTTCCTCCGCCGCCGACGCCGACGCCGACGCCGAACCACACCACCCCGACCTCTCCTCCGCCGCACCCCGCGGCGGAGGCGATCGTGCTCCGCGCCGCGCGCCACGACCCGCCGCCGCCGCCGCAGCAGCTAGCCGCCGACGGCGGCGGCTGGTACGCGTGGACCGGTGGCCGCGGCGGAGAGGAGGAGCACCCGCAGTCGCAGTCGCAGTCGCGGGGGCGGTTGCGGCTCGCGCGGCGGCGGCGCTCCTCTGCCTCTTGGCCTTCTCCGTCCTCGCCGCCGACCGGCGCAAGGGCTGGGCCCTCGACTCCTACAGCAACTACAGCCAATTCCGGTACGCCCGCGCGCGCGCACTCTCTCTCTCCCTCTCCCTCTCCCTCTCCATCTAGGGTTTTTGGGGGCGTCGAGATCGGATGTGTGTGATGATCCGATCGCGTTTGATCTGGTCGTGATGATGCGTTTTGGGCCGTTGGATCGGGGAAACAGGTACTGCGTGGCGGTGAACGTGATCGGGTTCCTGTACGCCGGGTTCCAGGTGTCCTCACAGGTGATGCAGATGAAGAAGGGGAAGCCCGTCATCGGCCGCCCCGCAGGGCACTATTTCGACTTCGCCATGGATCAGGTACTTCAATAGTTATTTTTCGGGGTATGATTTTTTTTTTTTATTTTTAAAAAAGTTAGGAATTACTGAATTAGTAACACCCTGTTTGGCAACGCTCAAATCGGTTCTACTTCAACTTTCACTTAACTCCCTTGTTTGTGCAACGACCCGACTCGCTAGCAGCAATAACTCGTTGGGCCCAACCACCGGCCTAAAATGCTTAAGCCCAATTATTATTGCTAGCGTGTAGGTCGCATATAAACATATCGAAATCAGTATCCTACCCGATGTGGGACTTATTGGGCTGGGACTTATTGGGGGCGTTACAAACTCCCTCCGTTTAGACCCTGACGTCCTCTTCGGATTCAAACCAGATCAGTCCAAACCAGATCACAGACAGACAAATCAGGATCAGAATTACCAGGCAATGTGAGATTCTAGAGGTAGAGCTGGCTCCTACGGGTTCAAGAGGTGGCTCTCACCAAACCCGTTGGTGTAGCACTTTGTCCCGCATAGCACTTAGCTTTCACATTTCCTGTTAAATATGTCTCGAATTCTAGTACCGCAAGGTCTTCTAACCCTATTCTGTTTTAATTATCTCATTAAGTTAAGTTTAGATTATGCCTAATTTTATTGAGATATTCCTAATCTTAGTGGGTTTGTATTCCTAATTGTATTAGGATTTAACCTATTATAAATATACCCTTTCTGCTATTGATTTAGTGCGGAAGATGAGAGAGGGAATATGGGTGTATTTTTGGGATTAGGGTTTTGTGAGAGAGGCATATTTTGTACACCACTTTGATTATAATGAAGATCTCCGCTCCGTCTTCGCCCGTGGACGTAGGCCGTTGGCCGAACCACGTAAATATTGTGTGCTTTATTTTTCTTCTCTCTTTCTCGGATCTCTTTTGGTATTTTCGCATCCGACGAACTAGATCTTCTCGGTTTTAGTTCTAACAAACTGGTAGATTGTTAAATATGTTTCGAATTTTAGTACCGCAAGGTCTTCTAATCCTATTCTGTTTTAGTTATCCCATTAAGTTAAGTTTAGATTATGCCTAATTTATCGAGATATTCCTAATCTTAGTGGGTTTGTATTTCTAATCGTATTAGGATTTAACCACTATTATAAATATACCCTTTCTGCTATTGATTTAGTGTGGAATATGAGAGAGAGAATATGGGTGTATTTTTGGGATTAGGGTTTTGTGAGAGAGACATATTTTGTACACCACTTTGATTATAATGAAGATTTCCGCTCCGTCTTCGCCCGTGGACGTAGGCCGTTGGCCGAACCACGTAAATATTGTGTGCTTTATTTTTCTTCTCTCTTTCTTGGATCTCTTTTGGTATTTTCGCATCCGACGAACTAGATCTTCTCGGTTTTAGTTCTAACAAACTGGTATTAGAGCCGGAATGTTCGTTTGGGTGTTTAAGACGTCGACGAATTTGAGATCGAGAAGTTTGATCGCTCCAGCAGTTTCGCTCTACGACAAGTTGTCGTTCTGATGCAACAGAGGTTGCAAAAGGCGTAGTTGGAGATGAGAAGATTGGCACTTCAGAGAATCCCGCGGATTTGCTCATTAAGTTTTTAGGCGATCAAGGTCAAGTATTCCGTAAACTTGTTCGCATGTGCAGTAGCACTTCAGGAGCTCTTGGGATTTTGGTGGAGAAGACATAGAATTCAAGCCAAGGTGGAGATTGTTAAATATGTCTCGAATTCTAGTACCGCAAGGTCTTCTAACCCTATTCTGTTTTAATTATCCCATTAAGTTAAGTTTAGATTATGCCTAATTTATCGAGATATTCCTAATCTTAGTGGGTTTGTATTCCTAATCGTATTAAGATTTAGCCACTATTATAAATATACCATTTCTGCTATTGATTTAGTGCGGAAGATGAGAGAGGGAATATGGGTGTATTTTTTGGGATTAGGGTTTTGTGAGAGAGGCATATTTTGTACACCACTTTGATTATAATGAAGATCTCCCTCCGTCTTCGCCCGTGGACGTAGGCCGTTGGCCGAACCACGTAAATATTGTGTGCTTTATTTTTCTTCTCTCTTTCTCGGATCTCTTTTGGTATTTTCGCATCCGACGAACTAGATCTTCTCGGTTTTAGTTCTAACATTTCTGGTTGGTATTCATCTCTGATACCAATTGCAACGAACCGACCCGCTAGCAACAATAATTCGTTGGGCCCAACCACCGGCCCAAAATGCTTAAGCCCAGTTATTATTACTAGCGTGCAGGTCTCATATAAACCGATCGAAATCAGTATCCCACCCGATATGGGACTTATGGGGGGCGTTACTAACCACATCGGGTGGGATACTGATTTCGATCGGTTTATATGAGGCCTACACGCTAGTAATAATAACTGGGATTAAGCATTTTGGGCCGGTGGTTTGGGCCCAACGAGTTATTGTTGCTAGCGGGTCAGATCGTTAAGGCCTCATATAAACCGAACGAAATCAGTATCTCACCCGATGTGGGACTATTGGGTCGTTACAAACTCCCCCCCAATGTGGGACTATTTGGGCGTTACAAACTTCCCCTGTTTAGACCCTGACGTCCTCGTCGGGTCCAAACCAGATCACAGACAGACCGACCAGGACCATTACCAGGCGATGTGAGATTCCAGAGGTGGCTCCTCCGGGTTCAAGAGGTGGCTCCCACCAAATCCGTTGGTGTAGCACTTTGTCCCGCATAGCACTTAGTTCTCACACTTCCCGCTGGTATTCGTCTCTGATACCAATTGCAATGACCCGACGGCTAGCAGTAGAAACTCGTTGGGCTAAACCATCAACCCAAAATGTTTAAGCCCAATTATTATTACTAGCGTATAGGCCTCATATAAACTGATCGGAATCAGTATCCCATCCGATGTGGGACTATTGGGGGCGTTACAGTTTGGATACCTACTAATTCATCTTTGGTATTAAATTTTGTTGAGTTGAGTGCATTTTGATTAAGCTACAAATCTGATAACTTCGTGCTTGATTTTCAGTGATTTGTAAATTATAAGAAAATTCCTTTTTGAAATTCCCCTTTCTTGATTGTGATGGAACTAAACACGACAAACAGTAAAACAGGAAAGAGGATAATGAAATCAACCAACCACAATTCATCCCGAACTATACATTTCTAAGTCAAATCTAATTCATTTGAGTTCATTGCATTCACTAGCAAACATAGTGTAAACTTTGTCTAAATGCTCTAGTAGTTATCAGGTCATTTTTTGGGACCTAACACTAACTACTTTTAGTAAACCCTATCCAAGTGTTTAATAATCTTGGTCGTGGAGCTTTGCTTGTGCATTTTTAAGATTGAATTGTGGAGATGACCTGAAACTGTGGTCATTGACATAATTACTTCTGTATAAACTGAATTAGTAAAATTGCATACAGTTTTCTCTCTTATTTTTGGCTCTTTGTTCCATGCGAAACAAAAACTTTTAAATGTAATTCATTGGATTGTTTGGATTCCACACTTAGGAATTAAGATTAATATAGCGGACTGGACCGGAATAATTGATTAGTTAGAAGTCAATGTCAATATTTAAAAAAATGAGAGGATTTCCTCTCTTTTTCTTGTCTAAATGTCTTCTCTATGATAATTTTATTATTACAATCGTAATTCATTTTTTACCAGGTTTAATTTTTGCAGCAAGGTTCTTATGAATGGAAATGCCAGATTTATTATCTATAGACTCAAGGATTGCAGATGTCTTGATCGAATTATTTATTTTCGGTTGAGATAATTATTAAAAAGTGAGCATGAAACAATTAGAAAGATAGTCATCGTTTTTAATAGAAAGACATACTAGCAATAACCTTTGATTGTGTTTTATTGTTACCATGGGGGTCAATGTATATTTATTACTTCTGATCTTCTGAGAAGTCAAAAGACCTAACACTATATAAGAACTAGGCACAGTGAACTCAGAAGTATACAAATGCATTAGTAAAACATGTTGTTAGAAGATATCAGCACGTGTGTTAGCCAAATTCTTGCGTAATTCTCCAAAGAGATAGGTTTGTTTGAAATTGTTTTTTTATTTTGGAGGCAGATGCACAAAACTGGTTGGCCTTTAATTAAGTTTCCATTACCGAGGCTTTGTTCATTATCTTAAATCATTATTGTTGGTTATCTATTACAATGTATCTGGTCATGGGGTCTGTTTTGTAAAAGAAACAGATGTAGGTGAGAAACTGATTCAAAATGATCCCAATATTTGGTATTGATATCATACAGTACGGGCCCCTCAACATCGGCTTTGGTCAATAGGCAATTAGTTTTGCTTTTATCACTTTTTGCTGGCTGCAAAATCTCCTAGCAACAGAAATGTTGTCTAAACATTACATTTACTTCTACAAACAATGCTTGTTCTCTCAAGAATAACCTGCCTAAAAAAAATTCATTGAATGGTTAACAAGCCGCGTGCAGATGATAATGTATCTTTGTAAAGTTAATTGACCTATGATGGGAGGGTTCGATGGTGTTCTCTTTAATTTTTCTTTATACCAGATATTAGTATAAGCATCCTTTTGGATGATAAGCCAAAAGAGTTTAAAGAAATCAACTTCTTTTTCTAGTGCACAGTTTAAGAGCTGTCCTGTTTTGTAGTGGCATGGGTTGTTACTACAGAAGAAAGATGGTAAGATTGTGTATTTCTCATTCTTCATAAGCCCACACTGATGAGAACCTCGTACAGTAGGATGGCCAAGCTAGTTTATTTGGCATAATCTTTGTTTTCCTCAAAAATATCTGACAACGAACAAAATTAGCCAACTTTATTCAAGTTCAGTGGAATATTCCAGTTTTACTGAAGGTGAAGTTTCAACTCTGACAAGCTTTGTGGCATATACACCTTTAAAATTGTTTCTCCACCTGTTTGGTTGACTGGATATCAAAATTTGAGAGGTACTGTTATATAATAAACTTTCATACTAAGTTAAACCAAAAAGTTTGGAAGCATTCATTGATTGGCCTGATATGGATGTTTAATTTCTGGCACAGTGTTTTTTGAAATGCTCTCAATTATTAAGCTATTAAAATCTTAATGTGCTCTTTTTGTCCATTTTTTAGTAGTAAGGCATATCTGTTCGGGGATGCTTTGAGGCAGGCACTTCTTTCTTACCATCTTTATTTTGTGCTTGTGATATACACCCCTTACCTGAATCATGGACGTCTATTTGAACAGAGCTTCTGGTTTTTGTTTTGAGGCAAGCTCATTAACGGTCAATAATCTAATTTTGCACGGATGATTGCTTAGTCATAGTGAGAGCAACTAGGGACAATGCATCGTATTTTCTGATGTGATCAAGTATCACAATGAGGACGAGGACAGCGCTTGCCTCATTTTTTGTGGTTGTTAGATCTAATGTGGGCAAGAATATGAAGCATCTCAGTATGCTGATTGCTTACTCAAAGGGGCAGGTGAAATAAAACAGGGATATATTTCTCAGGTTTCCCATATATCAGGGGCAGCAAAACTTTAATGCCCCGAATAGGTTGATGGATAAGATCTAGAGTCACCTTAAAAGCTAACTTCTCCATGATGAGGAGAGTTGTTCTGGTTAAACATGTTCTCGTTTCGTGTGCCATCCATATTCTCTCTAACATCTGGTTATCTACTTCTAGTGAGGTAGAAAAAGGAATAAAATTGCTTTTATACTCTCTGGAGGAGATTATAGCAAGGATATGCTGTAGCCTCCACCTCTTAATCAATTGAGTAGTAATTGTGTTAGGCACTAATCTGATGCCTAAGATCATTGTTTAGAAGGACGACTTCAAAATATTAGGCATCTGTTAGACATTTGGGATAGGTCCAGTTGGATTTGTTTGTTTGATTGATTATTTCAATTGGCATTACTTGCCTAGGCGCCTATTGTGTTGGCCTCTATTTTTCTTCTTCACACCTTAATAAATGGTCCTAACAAAGCAAATGTGGCTTCCCAAAACGTGAAAATTTCAATGTTAGATGACAATACAGCCTCTCTCTTCATATAATCCTCCCCACTTATTGAGTTCTTGATTACACAATTAAATTAAGACAAGTCTCTTTCTAGGGTTATAAGGTTGCCTCTGCCAGTTTTATGCACCAACAATACACATCTTATGACCTTCTTGCGAGCTTCCAATAGCAATATTTAATTTCCTTGTCGGTAATCACCTTTTCTTTTACCTGTTTTGATAATTTTTGCATCTCTAGTGACCAGCAAGGGAACAACTACAAACTCCTCAAGGTTGAACTATAATATTTCTCATTTTCGTTTTTTTTATGTATTATTCAATATTATGAAGATAAGCGTGAATAAATAAAAAAACATTTTTGCAATTTTTTTTAATATCTTTAATCAATTTTTTATATGATAGTGTATAAGTGGTCTTATTGTGTGATTCTGATGATATAACTTGAATAATATCACATTATTTAGATAAGAACTTGGCTAAACAGTGTCAGGGAAAACTCATTTGCAAGTTGGTGTTTTTGGAGTGCAACTTCAAATCATGCCAATGCCCAGAACTTATTTGCTTAAATCTATATCATAAGAAGTTAGGAATTTGAATAGAAATAAATGGATGAGAGACACTTAGAAAAGGTTTTTTCTAAGAGGGCATGGTTTTTGCTGGACTAATAAAGCAAGTTTAAAGTTCATTATTATTATTATTATTATTATTATTATTATTTTGGAAAAGTTAAGCTAAAGTAGTTGTTATTTATGGGGGACATTCTCCCTGTTAGCTTTCCCTCGATTCCAACTCTATCGCCTCCCTTCATTATCTTTTTGTCGATTTGGAATTGCTGGTAACAATTTACTTTTTACCTGTTTTTTTTGGTTTTTTTTTTGGGTGTCTACTCATTTGGCAATCTGCTCTTTGGTGGACATCAAGAATCTATAGTTGTTGTTGAAACTTAATCAATAAAAAGAAGCCATAAGCACTTCCATTTTTATTGAGAAACCTACTTAAGACTAGTATGATATTTTTAGTTTATAACTAACATGAATAGTAAAAATATCCAAGTTAGCACCTTCTTACAGTTATCTTAGAAGATCATGTGATAATTCTTGATGCAGTATTCAAGTAGCATCGCATCTTTTCTAGCTGGTATTATTTGGTGCCAATGATTCCTATTTTACCTATCTATGAATTTCTTGGTTCATGTGCAGAACTACAAGGTATGTATTCAGCGTTCATACTCCAGGGCTACTAAATTGTTTATGTTATTATTTGTGTGCTTTTGGTTGGACATTTTGTTTGATTGGGAGATTTGAACTAGGCAATCCAGCATGGCAACTTTAGGGCGTAACGTAATAACGTGTAACTCTGATCAATTTTACTGGAGTTTTTCTTTGGATAAGAAGTCAAACATTTTGAATTTCTTTAAGCAAAATAAACTAATGCCATATTCATCATCACTGTTTACATTATGCGCTATGTTTTTTTTTTTGTTTAATATCAACCATATATGTAAGAGGAGAAGCTTTTTTTTTACCTTCTCTATTACAATCTATGAAAATTTTATCGCATGAAGTACATCGACTTTCCCAATTCATCCAAATTTTTAATGAACTGACCAAAAAGCCTCATTGCTATTACGCTCTAGATGGAAAGAAGCTTCTCTACTATGTATCTTTTGCTGCAAAAGGAAGCTGACATGAGCTTCCTGACTCTAAAACGTATTAAACTCTACGTAGCTTTATTTGAACAACTTTTATTCAAACAGCACTTCACTTCAGGCAAGCTAAGCAAGTCCATTGTATGTGAGGCCCAAATTCTTCCGTATCTCAAAAGTTTTCTATTTCATTTAATTTTTGCAGGTTTTGGCATACCTTTTGATCTCTGCATCGTCGTCGGCAACAGCTCGTGTTGGGGACTGGGTCTCCAACTGGGGAACCGACCCCTTCCCCAGCATGGCAAATGGCTCGATCGCTGTCTCCTTTCTCGCGTTCCTGGCGTTTGCTCTCAGCTCCCTTATCTCCGCCTACAATCTCTTCTGCCCGGACCTATAGCTTCTCCCGAGGTGCATTACACATATACCTTTGCATATCAGATGACTTGTTCGCGATACAATTCTTATGGAACGCTTTTGATGCAATTGTTGTTACAGAAACTTCTGTTTAGTCCTGTCTATTGTGTTTTCCCCATCTTTGGTTTTTGTTTCACTATATATTTAGTGAATCAAACCCTAGAACACAACCGATGTGGATTTTTATGGTTTACAAAATAGTCTTTTTTCTTTTCTGGTGAATGGTGCATAAGATATTGGTTTTCTGGTTCTGTTGATGCAGTAATGCCGGCTTCGTTCTTTTCATTAGTGAAAAATATGTTGGGTTCCAAAAAACAGGTCAGTTTTAAGTTCTTATTCAGGATAACTCATAGACAAACTTACGGTAGCTTGTTACCTTCAAAATTGATGCTATCACCAATGCTCTCCTACACGTCCGAACCTTGAAGTTCAAATATAGATATAGTAATAGTCCTTGAAATTCTTTCACCTACTATACCAATATTTTCGTTTGGGAAAAATATTAATAACTAAATGGTGACCGGCCTTTTCCCTTCTCCATTCCCTCCCTCTCTCTCCGGACTCTTCCACTACCCTCGCTCCCTCTGGACAATTGGCCGAAGGCCAAAAATCCGGTGAATAGTACCAAATTTTCCTCATCTTTTTCCTTGTATAATAGTTTTTTGTATTTTGCTCTTTCTTCTCCATGTATTTCTCCACAATCACTGATTATATTGCTTTTCTTATTGTTCCTCTTCTCTCCAAATCAGTCTATTGCTTCCTCTTCCACATCCATAACGGCCTATTTGGATTTGTGGAGTACTTTCGACGTGGTGCACAGTGGATTTAGGTATTGCTGGTGCTGGTAGGATTGATGGGTTAGAAGCTTGTTGAAGAGTTTACTGGTGATTTTTTTTTTTTTTATATATACATTTTTTCTATATTTTTTTCCCCCCGTGTTTTTTGTTTGCGGTTTAATTTTTATGAGCTTAATTACTTTGTTACTTTAGATGTGTGAGTTGGGAAAACATTTCTTATATATTTTTATTTTGTTGTATTATTTAGGTTTGGAAAATATCTTTTATATTTTCTCTATTATTGAGTTTGGAGTATTGCTCTCTTCCTTTGTAATTGTTACAGGAGTTCGTGTTGAAAATTTTCTCCACATCCTCCTCTACTGTTGTAATCAAGCTCTACTAAAATGACTACCGATTTTTTTCGCAAATAAAAAGGAAAAAGAAACATTTGCATATTTTTGGATAAATTGCACGTTTGATCCTGAAACTATGAGGCACTTGACACTTTAGCCCTCAAACTTTAATTTATTTTAATTTTCTTTCTAACTCTTAATTTTTTTTTTTTTGAGAGATAGTTAGCACACTATCCGCTTCGTTTATTTTCATTTAGAAATAAATTTAGCTGGAAATATAAATTAACTAGGATTTGAACTTGGGACCTCGGGTACCAACCACCAAGCCCTTTGTCACTTACACTAGGGACGGTCGGTAACTCTTAAAATTGTTACAATCAAATTTCATAATCTAATTTAGTTGGCTAAAGTTAAAATATCTTTGGTGTACAAATAATGTAATATCTTAATTATTTGCATATTATCAATCACAACACTATTATATCATTTGTATATTAACAATATATTAATATTAAGTCAATATTTTTTTTTGGGGGGAACTTATCAAAGAGGCAGTTTTGTATCTTGTAACCTTCTTACGTGCAATAAAGAAGCCTTCTTACGTGCAATAAAGAAGCCGGAACTTCTAGTGCTAAAAGAAAAGCAACTTCTAGTGCTAAAAGAAAAGCATCCAAAAAGATGAATTATACTCAGTTCATTCTCTTGTTTTATAAAAGGGTTAATTGCATACAAATCCCTGCTAATATAGTGAACTGTAAATATATTTCTGTAAAGTTTAACTTTCATAAGTTATCCCTATAGAAGTCTAAATATTTTCATATATGTCCCTTTGGTTTGTTACTGTTAGAGAACCGTTTATTTTTTAACAGTAAAAATTTGAAATAATATTTTTGCCATCACAGATATGATCCTCCAAAAGCCCCTAATTGGTAGACGTTTGCGGAAATGTCCTTGCGAAAATGCCAATGGTCATCTTTTTCCTTTATAAGTGAAATGCCTATTTTGCCATCACAAATATATCTCTCTAAAAATCCAAACTAATATTGTATAGAAATGTCCTCCGAAAATGACCCTAACAGTCATCTTCTTCCTCCATACACTCCATTGCGCATTTCATATATCTCTTCTCTTGCTTT
This sequence comes from Ananas comosus, assembly GCF_001540865.1. Taxonomy (NCBI): domain Eukaryota; kingdom Viridiplantae; phylum Streptophyta; class Magnoliopsida; order Poales; family Bromeliaceae; genus Ananas; species Ananas comosus. The sequence goes on along the minus strand of NC_033632.1, from coordinate 5,904,037 downwards.
TCTCCTTTATTTATCCATTATTTGGCTTCTCCTGTCATTTTGATCTGTTAAATCCCAATAGTTTCATTTTTCAATCTTTTTTCTCCCTTCTAATACATTTATGATGAGTGAAAAATCAGTGGATTCTTCTTCGAGCAACTAAATCTCCAAATACGATTGCTTTAAAACTTGTAGAATTTGGGTTTCAAAGCAGCCGCACGCAAGAGGTTGTTGGTGCTATGGGTGTCCAAACTAGGGGGGTAAGACAATTTCTTTTGCATCGATGAACAAAATAGGGACAAAAAAAAAAGTCCATTATCTGCAATAACTTTAAATTATAATCATTTACTAATTAGTTTTACAATTTGCAGAGTAATGAGCACTGTAATTATTTTGGTTGGATTGATGATGCATACCATAATACTGTTGACTTGAAATACCAATTACAAGCATTTCAAGAAACAGTGGAGCATCGTATTCAGAAGCTAAAAGAGAGCTTTATTTCTACTTAAGCTGATTGTATGTTTAGTGGTGGCTAATATCTTGTTTAGTTTGACAATGTAATAAAATATGAATGATAAAACAATAATTCTTGTACTTGTTATAATGCAAGTGAATACAGATGTATAAGCTTTATTTCTACTTACATTTTGCAGAGTAATGTAATCTTATTTCATTTGGGGGAAAATCTGTTCTACAAAGTATCCAAAGACAATGTAGTTCCATACAAACACGATGTCATTCATAACTTATATTTCTATTCAAATCAAAATGATCCATGCAAGTAGAACCAAATTACATTCATGACAAGTATGAAAATGACTACTAATTCAATACAAAGATAATGTCATTGCATCAAGTTTCATATCTATCAAACCAAAATATTACATACAAGCATCCAGGGATCTCATTCATTTCAAGTACCCACCATTTTAGGTACCTACCAAAATACATCAATTCAGACCAACAACCCAAAAACCCAAAAAATTAAAGCTTTAACTAAATCAACTGTTTCTCTAAATCAAATCTTGATTTTCTAGACAACTCAGTGCATCAATTTCACTTATGGCACTTCCTTGTTGGGATTGTAAGTTTATTGCTTCATCTGTTACTTGTCTTGATCTCGATGCTACCCTTATTCCTCTACGCCTGCAGTTTTTTTAGTAGTTAATATTGTAGCAAAGAAAATAAATTGAAAGTGAATATTGTTGGTCAACATAGTACCTTGTGGCACTGCAAATACTTGCTTGAGATGGTGGTTCAAAGTGAGGATTCCCTGCTTGAGATGGTGCTTCAAGGTGCTGATTCCCTGCTTGAATTGGTGCTTCAGGGTGCTCATTCCCTGCTTGAGATGGTCCTGCAGACTGTTGATTTGCATTGAAAGGGTTCTTTCATGTTTTTGCACGGTGGCCTAATTGATTGCATCTTTTGCATCAATGCCTTTTCTTGATTACCATCTCATCCGATGTTCTAATTTGTTTGTTTCGAGGTCTTCCAGATGGCCTATTTAAAATAGGAGATAATATATGATGATCGATGTCAATCTTTACCCATTGATCACAACTAGGTAATGGTGCAATAGAAGCAGCATAGGCCTCCTTATGTTTGGCCACTATAAAATATGGGTGCACATATTCTTCTCACTTTTCATGTCTTAATTACCTATTATTGCCATTGCATGAATGCATGGCACACCTTTCACTTGCCATATTCTGCAGCTACTACATATCATGTAGCCTCACCTCGAATCTTGATTGAGGTCCAATCACTTCTACTAAAAATTCATCACTCCACCTCATATTGACCAAAACCCTAAAATTGTGAAGATCGATAGCATAAATTAGATTACGAAGAGGCCAAAGTAAACTATAACATCAGTGTAATTAGACTATAACTTAAAAGTAAATTAAAAAAAATCAGTGTACTGCAAACCTTGCTTATCTTCTTTACATATGTGATAACTGTTAGTACAATTTCATGATCCTACTTTTTTGTTCTATTTCTTCTCTCCTCCATCTTAACCATTATTTTTTGCCAGATAGTATCGAGTATATCAATCAATAGTTTATGCCTATCATTAGATATCCATGCGTTGAATGATTCAGAAATATTATTAGTCAAGTAATCACACTTGGCAATCATTCCGAATTTACTTCGACTCCACAAATAACCATGGTTGTATCGCAGATATTCAATAACCCTTGGATTTGCTTCATACACCTTAGCAATGCTACTTTCGTAAACATGAGGTGTATATGCTCTTATTGCAGCCTACAAATCGTCTCTATAGCAGTCCTTACGAAATTTTTTTTTGAAGTTGCTATAAAGATGACACATGCATTAATTCTCTATGTTCAACTATTGGATATACAACTTGAACGGCCTCATCTAACCCTTGTTGTCTATCCAAGGAGAACACTAGGCCTTTGGGTTCTCCTATAGCTGTCTTCAACCCATGAAGAAACCATTCCCAACTATCGGAGTTCTCCAACTCCACAACACCAAAAGCTGTCGAAAAAATTAATTTATTTCTGTCAATACTTGTGGCCGATATCAGAACTTCTCTATGCTTTCCTTTGAGATGACATCCATCTAATGCAATATAAGCTCTACATCCATTGAGGAATCCTTGTATGCATGGACCAAATGCAAGAAAAACTCGTTGAAAATGATGCTCGTAATTAATAATTTGCAGCTTTACCTCCACGTGGCTGCCAGGAATTCTTCTAACAATTTTCTCTCTAAAATCAAAGATTCTTTGATACGACAACTTCCATTGCCCATGAATCTTAGACAATGCCGTTTCTTTCCCCCTAAAGACCTTACAGTAGGTCAAGTCCACATAATATTTTTGTTGCAGCCTTTTACGCAATTCGCTTGTAGACAAATCTCCTTCCAAATATAGCCACTCAATAACCCTTTTGCACATCGAAGATTGTGTTGCCACTTTGCTCCGACACCTATTGGCCAACATGCATGTGTGCTCTCATTGTAAAGTCTTCACCTATCATGTAAATGTTAGTTAGACATGTCAGCAACTCTCATTCATAAATGAATGATACTAGAAGTACATTAGAAAAAGAAAGGTGAAAATAGGATAATGTTAGTGTTACCTGAAAAACTAAGGAATCTTGAAGTCTAGATGCATGGATTCGCCACTTGCAATTAGATTTTGCGCACCTTGCAGTTACCCTCAAAAGATCATTTTTTTGTAGGTTATACTTAAACTCATTTAGTAGAGCAAAATGAGTCAGCGCATCTCTAAATAAAGCTACATTGGGATATTTTGCACCTACTTCCATAATAGGGTTATTCACATCATATGAAAATGCTTCAACATGATCTATATTAGCCTCTAAATCAGAGTGATCGGTTTTAAGAGAACGATAGCAATCTACTTAACACTGCATCTGATTCACCAGCTGGTTCTTCGGCAACTTGACCAACATCTTCACCAATTGCTTCACCAATATCTTCACCAGCAGCTTCACCAACAACTTCACCAATTGCTTCTTCGGCGACTTGACCAACATCTTCACAAATTGCTTCACCAATATCTTCACCAACAACTTCACCAACAACTTCATCAACTGCTTCATAGGCAACTTGACCACCTTCACCACCTTCACCACCTTCACTAGCAATACCCACAATATTATCATCAGCCGTATCAATATTGCCCTCTTGTGTCAGAGTTTTTCCACCATTATTGTTTAGTGGAATGCCTTGCAACTGAAAGGTTATAAATATTTCTACTTCGTTCATGTCATTGTATATGGAAAACATAGCCATCAAAACTTGCTCTGAGAATACTTGAATAAATTTCTTTGGCTTGACATTTCTTGGTACATACCATACACCAATATTCTTCGTAACACCCCAATCCCATAGTGACCGTACATCTCGACAAAATTCAATAAGATTATAACGATCAAGGTCCATCATCAACGTATGCTTTTTATCATCACAATATCTGAATCCACAAGAAGTTTTTACTATTTTAAAATATCCAGCATAATTGAACTTTACTTGAAAAATACTATTCTTGTCCATATTATCAAACCGCTACTATAGAAACAAAAAAAGATAAATAAAAATGACTAGGTTCTATACTCGTATGCTCAATGAAAAGATGACAAATAAAATGTATATACATCTAACTTGGATGATTCAAGTAAAATTATATAACTTATGAATTGGGAACCTAAGCGTTCTTGGGCTGCCACGTGGCTGGCGTGGGCGTGACCCGCGTGAAGGGAGCTAGCGGGGCTCACGGGTGTCCCTGCACGCAGTCCACGGGGCAGGCGGCTCATGGTGGACCGGCTGAGGGAGGGGGGTAGTGGACCCCGCTTGAGGGAGAGGGGGCCACTCCTTTCTCTCTCACTTTTTTGAATTTAAAAAAAAACTTAATTATAGTGTTTTTTATAAAAATAAATTATTTTTATCTAAATAATTATAAAATTAAAATTAATATTTAATACATACAATCTAAAATATTTAATTTCCACTATTTGAGATATTTACAATCTAAATTTGCACTCTTTCGGTAAAATTTGCACTATTTGAGATAAAATTATGCTGTTTAAAATTTTTTTTACACTGTTTAAAATTACACAAAATTACACTGTTTAATATTTTTTTTACACTGTTTTAGATAAAAATTGCACTATTTGAGATAAAAATTATACTTTTTGGAATCAGATTTACACTCTTTAGCACAAAATTGCACTCTTTCGGTAAAATTTGCACTATTTCTGTTTACTTCTTCTTCCTCTAATTTCCACTATTTTTCTTTCTCTTCCTCTTCTTCCTCCTTCAACTCCTTAGCACTCATTTCCATTTTAACAAGTTATTCCCAAATTCTCAAACTGAAAGAAAAAAAGGACCAAAAAAGAAAAAAAATGAGTTAATTAATTAATTAATTAAGAAAAAGAGGGGAGGAGAATGGCGAAGAAACTACCGCGAAACTGGCGCTGTAGAAGCCGCCGGGTACCACGACTCGGCGTTGCCATCGCCGCTGTAGCGGCGGCCCCCGGCGTTCAGCCACTCGGGGAAGCCGCTCCCCCGCCGCCGCCGCAGCGGCGGCGACGCACCCTCCCTCTAGCGTGCCCTCTGCTGCGCCCTCGCCGCTGCACTCACTATTTATCCATTTAGAATTGATGCTGAAACTGAACTACTATTGCTCAAACGAGGGATAATAATACAATGCCAAATTAAGGGAAGCAAAGTAAGGTACTCAATTGATCCTCAACAGAAGTTACCTACCAAAACTTTAATGCACAAACCAATTGCACCAAACAACAATGGTGGCATTTGACTACAGCTACTTTATCAATAAAGAGGAGGGTGTTGGCGTTGAGGGGCTTGGAGAGGGCGGTGATGGCGGAGCGGACCAGAGGACGGCCTCGCCCTTGCCGCCGCGGACGAGGAACCACACGTAGGCCTCGTCCCGCTCCTCGTCGTCATCCTCGTCGAGGTTCGGCGCGGGGGCGTCGAGGTGCGGGGTCGCGGCGGGGAAGTGAGGGGGAAGCGGCAGGGGCAAGGGGAAGAGGGGGATGGGGAGGGGCAGAGGAAGGCGCGGCGGCACTCAAGGGGAGGGAAGGTGGGGGAGCAGGGGGAGAGAAAGGGAGGGGCATCCATATCCCGCAGGAAGAAGAAGAAGAAGAAGAGAAAGAAAAAAAGAAAAAGAAAAGAAATGGTGCAAAATTTTTCTAAATAGTGCAATCTTCACCTAAAGATAGTAAAATTTATTTCAAAAGAGTGTAATTTCTATATCAAATAGTGCAATTTTTATTAAAACAGTGCAATTTTTTTTAAAACAGTGTAATCTTATTTTAAGAGTGCAATTTTATCTTTTTTTTTTTCTTTTTCTATATTGTTTGATCTTTTCTGTAGGAAAAAAAAATTATTTTTTATTTTTTATTATTCTTATTTTTTTTCTATTTTTTTTTGTTACCATCTCTCCCCCTTTCTCTCTATTGCAACAACCGCGATGTCGTCGAAGGCGATCTTGTCGCCTCCGACGACGTCTCGGCGTTTCGACGCGCGATTGAGGAGAAGAGCCTGCGCCTCGACGTCACTGTGCCCTAGTAGAGAAGGAGGGTTGCGGCGCGGCCTGAGCAGGGTCGGAAGCGAGGAGGGCGGGGGTGCACGGGCGAGGGCGAGGGCGAGGGCATGCGGGCAGAGGCGAGCCGAGCTGTTTCCACCTCCACCTCCGCTGCCTTCTTCGAAGAGAGAAAAAAAAGATCGAGAGAAAAAAAAAGCGGAGAGAGAAAAAGTAAATAAGGGTATTTTAGTCAGTTTGTTAAAAATATAGCTCGAATCTGCAAAATCAAAAAAAGTAACCGACTTTTGCAAAAGCGCAAAACTAGTGGATTTTTTATGCAAATTGGCCAAATCCAAATTCTTTAAAAAAACTCTCAAATTAGGAAAATGTAAGAAAGAAAATAAAGCTTTTTATTATTAAAAGTATATATATTTGAAACTATAGTTATAATTTGGTAAACGGTGAAACAATTTACCCAGCAAAGCATCGTCCATCTTGTACTCACATACATTTAATTTAAAAGATATTTCTTTTTATTACAACTATAACTATAAATTGATATCTACAGTTCGTCTTTTTCTTCATTCTTCTCTGTGGCTTCCACAACCCGCCAAATAAAACCCTCGTAAAGTAGTGGGAAAATTGCACACATGGCTACTCAATCCACGTCATCTCCACCAAACCCTGGTCGTAATTTCTCTTTTCCGATCTCGAATTATCGTCTTTTTTTTTCCCTCCAATTTTGTTCTATTGCAGTTGTAATTTGATGATTTGTGAGCAAAACCCATTATTTTAGATCTTTTATGCTTATTTTTTGCCTTTTTTTTGGGTGTGTATGTGTAGTTAGGTTTACTTTGCCTTTGATTAGGTGAGAAATAATTGCGAGAAATTGATCTATCTCGGTGTTGTACTCTTTCTTTTTGAACTTGAATCAATAGCTATTTTTTGTTTATTTTATTTTTAATCAGATGCTTGCGTGATAGATCATTTTCGCTTTTATTTTAGATTTGATCAATTAGAACAAAAAGAAAATGAAAAATTAGGAAAGGAGAAAAGAAAGGGGAAATAATTGTCTATATCGAACCCTAGGTCGTACTAGCTATTTCTTCAAATTTTTCATTTTTTGATTAATTTTTCATGGTTTATGACCAAACCAAATTATTTGTTTTGTGCATATTCGGTTTACTTTTGCTTCAATCAGGTGCTAGATTTATGCTTTAACCGTCTTTTTTGTAGATTAATGGACAAAAACGAAGTTAAAAACTATAAATCCAAGGTAAAAGGGTCCGTTGGGCACCTAATCGTTATGTCATAATAGATCCGAACTTGGTGGTTAAACTCTACTGCGGTGACGATACTGTAGGGGAGGTCCTGCGGAAAAATTTTAAAAAAAGAACAAATTGTTATGAACCCGAAATATTTGGCTTATACATTCTCTTACTCATTTGCAATGACCTAGGCAAAAACTCCACTTTTTTGGTTGCACTTTTCTTGGGTCTTTCATGCTTATTTCTCGATATCTCTATGTTGTTGATTTAGTGTGTTGACAATTAGATGCTAACTCAGATAGCTCTTGTTTGTTGATTACAAATACGAAAGAAAGAAAGTTTATAAATAAGGAAAGGAGGAACTATTACAAAATTGATTCCATAGATTAGTTGGTACTAGTGTTATGTGCTTTGACTTTGTAGAAGCAGGCTTCTTAGATGTTACAAAGTATAGATACTTTTATGGCATTTCCTTGTCGGATATGTATTAGATATAGATATGCTTGGCTAATATGTGTGCAATATGGGATTGAAGTTCCAAATTTTTTTTAAAAAAATAAAAAAGATCATAAATACAGGAGTTTGGTTTTTGTTTTTGTTGTGGTGGGTGGGGTGAGAGGGGGAGGATACAGCGTCGGATACAGGAGGGTTATGGCTAGGTTTTTGTGCGTCTGAAAGGATCGAAATGCAAAATTTCTTATAAAACCCACATTCTAACCCAAAGAAAATTATAAAAAGAATGGGAGAAATTCCGATCTCTCTTCAATTTGTCATTACCCTTTTTTTTCTTGTGGATGGTGGAAGACTCTCTCTCTCTCTCTCTCCCTTCAAGTAGATTAGCTTAATTTTGGTATGTTTCTTAACAAACTTTGAGAAATATTAATCTATGTTAGTTAATTCGCGAATAATTTGCGAATTTTTGAAGAAACGAATTAAATAACCGAATTCGTATTTTTCCCAAAAATTAGAAAAAAATCGCATTTTTTTGGGCAAAAATAATTATTCACGAATAATTCGTCCAAAAAAGGGGTTGTGCGGTCGCTCGCACGGTCGCGAAATCATGGACTCGCGGGTCGCCCAAAACAGAAGGAAAAAAAAGGTTAATTGCATACACGTCCCTGCAAATATGGTGAATTGCAAATATATCCCTGCAAAACTCAATTTTCATAAGTTGTCCCTGCAAAAGTTCTAATGTATTCAGATATGTCTCTCTGGTTAGAATCTATTAGGAAATTATTAATTTTTTAACAGTTTTCTTGTAAAATTACCTTTTTGCCCTCACAAATATATCCCTCCAAAAATATTGCCTCTTTCCTTTCTTTTTCTCTTCCTCTTCGGGTCGTCGGAGCGAACGGCGGTGGCGGCACTTTGGCGAGATCGGGGTCGGGTTCGCCGGCGGTGAAGAAAAGGGAAGAGAAAGAAAGAGAGGAAGAAGAAGAGGGAAGAGGAAGAATGAGAGAAAGAGGGAAGAGGAAGAGGGAGAGGGTTCGCCGCCGTCGCCGCCGTATCTCCTTCCTCACCGGCAACGAAGAATAGGGAAGAGGAAGAGGGAGAGGGTTCGCCGCCGCCGCCGCCGCATCTCCTCCCTCGCTGGCGACGAAGAAGAAGGAAAAGGAGGAGGGAGAGAAGAAGAAGAGGGTAAAATTATTATTTTATTTAATAATTAACCATAGTTAAGTATTTTAACTGTGGTTAACGAAATTTCTCTAACAGAAACTAACAGTAGGGACATATCTAAATACATTAGGACTTTTGAAGGGACAACTTATGAAAATTGAGCGTTATAGTGATATATCTGTAATTTATCGTGTTTGCAGGAAAGTGTATGCAAAAAAAAAAAAAAAAAAAAAAAAAAAAAAAAAAAAAAAAANAAATAATTATTCGCGAATAATTTGTCCAAAAAAGGGGTTGTGCGGTCGCTTGCACGGTCGCCCAAAACAGAAGGAAAAAAAAAAGGTTAATTGCATACACGTCCTTGCAAATATGATGAATTGCAAATATATCCCTGCAAAGCTCAATTTTCATAAGTTGTCCCTGCAAAAGTCCTAATGTATTCATATATGTCTCTCTGGTTAGAATCTGTTAGGAAATTATTAATTTTTAACATTTTTTTGTGAAATTACCTTTTTACCCTCACAAATATATCCTTCCAAAAATATTGCTTCTTTCGTTTCTTTTTCTCTTCCTCTTCGGGTCGCCGGAGCGAACGGCGGTGGCGGTGTTTTGGCGAGATCGGGGTCGGGTTGGCCGGCGGTGAAGAAAAGGGAAGAGAAAGAAAGAGAGGAAGAAGAAGAGGGAAGAGGAAGAATAAGAGGGAGAGGGAAGAGGAAGAGGGAGAGGGTTCGCCGCCGCCGCCACCGTATCTCCTTCCTCACCGGCGACGAAGAAGAGGGAAGAGGAAGAGGGAGAGGAAGAAGAAGGGGAAAGAGGAAGAGGGAGAGGGTTCGCCGCCGCCGCCGCCGCCGCCGCATCTCCTCCCTCGTTGGCGACGAAGAAGAGGGAAAAGGAGGAAGGAGAGAAGAAGAAGAGGGTAAAATTATTATTTTATTTAATAATTAACCATGGTTAAGTATTTTAACTATAGTTAACGAAATTTCTCTAACTGAAATTAACGGTAGGAACATATCTAAATACATTAGCACTTTTGCAGGGACAACTTATGAAAATTAAGCTTATAATGATATATCCGCAATTCATCGTGTTTGCATGAAAATGTATGCAAAAAAAAAAAAAAAAAAAAAAAAAAAATCGCTTGATCAAAAGGGTTTTGCCCTAACTCCTCACCCCTGCGGCCCTCTCTGCTACCGACCCCAGCCCCCATCCCTTCCCCTCCCCCTTCCCCTCCCCCTCTTCCCTTCCGGCCGCTCGCCGAACGCCATCGGAAGCCCCCGCGGGGCCACATCGAAGATCGGGTTCTTCACTCTTGAGAAATCAGAACCCTCCTCCTCGTCGCCTCTTCCTCTTCCTCTTCCGCTCCGGTTTCCGCTCTCTAACGATGGATCAGAAATCAGGTGGTTCTTTACGAGAATTTTATGCTTTAGTTTCTCTCTCTCTTTCCTTTATTTCATCTTCTCTTAATTGCTGACTGTATGGTTTTGAGTAACAAGACCATGACTACAGAATGTAGCATCATTGTGAACATGCATTTATTAAGATTCATTACTTTTTTTTTATCTTTAATCTCTACAGCATACATGAATATGTCCAGCATACAAGAATAATCAGCAAATAAGGTTTTAAGAATTAAGACCTCAAAAGGTTTGATATGCCCAGCAGGTTGTGAGTAAGGTTTGAAAGTCACAAGCATATGCATTGATTAAAAACCAAGCGAGATCTAGCAAACTTAACAAAGGCTAAAAAACATGGGTGTTAACTGGCAATACTGTAAATTTCCAATGAATTTGGAGAAATAGCAATATGGAGATATTAACTTAATTTTGTAGCTCTTTATTCTTATATTCTTAAGAATTATGAGTATTTATACTAATAGATAATCTTGAGAGGAAAAAAACTTAATTTAATAGCCGAATTTTTTATCCCGAATTTTTAATTGGTGAACATATAATATCCGTATAAATCATGTATCCGAATAATTGGCGAATCAGTTTTGTAGCCGTATTTTTCAATGAATTTAAAAATTAAAAAACGAATTTTATCCGAATTATATCTGTACTGAATTTTTGCCGAATCCGAATTAACTAACTATGGTATTAATTTCGTTGGATCCGCTAAAAATGAACTTTGAGTTAAAAGGAAATAAAATGCGGGGGACAAAAACTATAGATGGTTTTTGTTTAATATTTTTAAAAAATATTAACCCCTTAGGCCTCGTTTTATATAGTGTTTGTTTTTTATTTTTTTTTTAAACAGAATTGTGATATCAAAAGGTATTGGAGTGGACAGTGGATTGCTTGTAATCTTTTCATACAAAGTGTTTACTCGACAACAAAAACCAAAAACTTGAAAACTTCTTTTTTTGCTTCCAAATTTTTTTTTTTGAAGTTGTCATCTTCCAGTTGACTGGATGCATTATAAGCTAAACAACTATAACAACAAAAGAAATCTTTCTTTCAATACATCAAATTATAGTGTTAAAAAAAAAATGACAATGTTACCAAACAAGGCCTTAGTCTTTGGATTTATTTTTTTATTATTTTTTTATTTTTTTAACTCAAGTTATAGTGTGTGGAATGAAAGTAAATACCCAGTCCTGCTAGGCATTATCTGATAGAATATGATCCTTGTTCATGAAATCTATCCTACAATGTAGCGAATGTACTAGTGTTGCTAACGATTATATGCAAATGTTGTGTTTAGAAGATAACTTCTGTTTATGCATCAATTCATCCATAGCTGAAGTTCTATTGTTACATTTTAATGCTCCAGGAAATTCTGTTTCCTTTGTTATATGTTATTAACCCCATGTCCGAGGAAACCATGTGTACATAACTACATATTAATTTTCTCAAATTGAAATCTGTGAGCATATAAAACATCTTTTTGGTATAATAACATCTTTTTGGTGTATATCTGGTTGAGGATGCTTCGTGACATTTACTTGTATTGATATTAATTTGTAAAGTCTATATGCAATTAACTAATGAGAAAAGAAAGAGCAATTTTATGAGTTGGTGTAAGCATTGTTTGATTACAAATTAACTGCAAAATCCGACAAAACAGTTTATAAGCAATGTTTACTTGCTGAAAAGGACACTGTATATGGTGGCTGAATTAAATATCTTGATTCTATCTGGAGTAACAACATCTTTTCCAACCCATTTTCTTGGCTATTGATCCACGATAACCATCTGATATGAAATGCACTATGATCCGTTGAGATGGATGAGTTTCTATTTTATCAGAACTCCTTTTCTTTTCTGAGATCTTAGAGGAATTTTGTTTAAACTAATTTTTCTTGATACAGTGTATTATCAATTTTATCTTATTATTATTGATCTGGCCTTTTTTCAACTTGTATTTTGTCATTCATGATAAAGAACATTATGCATTCAAAGGTGATAATGATAGACTCTTTAACTGTTGCTTTGGAGGTCTTTTTTTCCCCAACTATTTGGAATTATGATCCTGTAATAATTCTACTAATAACATTAAGGTTTTCTTATTGTAGCTATTACATGTGACCATCTGAAAGAATCAAATGCTTTTATGAAACTCTTATTGAGTACAACGGTGCTTCATAGGGCGTTTTTTTATGTAATTAGATAATTAGATAAACAAATACTTAGTGAAATCTACATTGATTTCACTAAGTATTTGTTTAGTCTTCTAAGTGTTTCAAACTAATCAGTCCGTAAATTTATTATTTGTTTGATGTAATGACAGATGCTGAGTTATCTAAGCAACCAAATGGGGATGCAAAGGATGCCAACAATGAATCATTAGAAAAATCAGCATTTGCGATTCTGCAGCCAATTAGGGAGGACCAAATAGAGAATGCTGTTAAGTTTCTCTCTCATCCAAAAGTGAGGGGTTCTCCAGTAGTTCACCGTCGTTCTTTCCTAGAACAGAAAGGCCTCACAAAGGAGGAAATTGATGAAGCCTTTCGCCGTGTGCCTGTAAGATTTTCTCAACATACCTCAAACGGCATCCATTGTAGAGATATCCATATATATATAGCCACAGAATAATCTGACTACATATGTATCCCTACAAAATTAGATTTCTCGCCCTTAAAACCTTTATATCTTAGTGCAAGTACTTCAGAAGTGCTCCTATTTAGAAAGACTTTTTCTAACACAAAACGAATTGCCACTCATGAATTGGCTAAGTTCTCAATTGAAGATACATAATTTCTGAGAATCTGCACTTCTGAGGGCTGTATATGAAAATTAAGCTTTTACAGGGTTATATATATGTCTAATAAATGATTACGCACAAATATACATGCGAAAACCCGTTAATTTTAAATCTGGACTTCTCATGTTCTTCTTGGAATTTAGCTCACAGTTTATATTTTTTCACTGTTTATATTTGATTTCTTTTATTTCTTAAAGGATCCATCATCAAATGCTTCAAGTGTTGAGGCTACTACTGCTACCACAGGTAATTTTTTTTTCTTTTATTGGTGTTTAAACCTAAGAGCTAAGAAATGTACAGAAGCTAATAAATATTCAGAATTATTAATAGCACCTGCTATCAGAAAAAATTATGAAGGTTGGGTTATCTCGCTGTACATCGTATCCATTGTTGGTTGTTATTTGATACATTTCTTTATTCATTTGTTTCAAGACAGGGAGCTTCATAGAATGCTCCTGGCTTGCATCAAATACAAACGGTAATTTTGTATTGCTAGGAAAGAGCTTAAGTATGAGATGTTGAAAAATTTATTCTTGTTATTCTCTTGTAATATGTTTAATTTCATTGCATATCGGGATGGCAATTAGAACGGAAAACATAAATCGTCCTGCCATAAAGTAATCACTATATTTGCATCAATTTATGTTGACGTCCCTGAATATTGTTCAAAGCTGGTTACTCTGTTGGTACAAGATCATTTACCAAAATGGTATAGTAAAGCTTGGAATTATCAAGCCTGCAGAGAAATTCCTTCTAGATCTGTTGTTTTTCCTTCAATTTTTTTAATTTTCTTTTAGAAAAAATTGATTTCCTAATATTGTCTACTGGTAGCAATACTCTTTAGTTTTCCATATAGAATGTCACTCAACCAGCTTCATTGCTCTGGAGTGCTCACCAACATTAGTTTCTGCAGTAAATTCTTAATATAATCATAATTGCAACAAGCTTGAAGGATTTTCTCTGTTCTCTTCCTTCATTTTACTGGCTAATTAATTTTAATTTTATTTAGTTGCCCAGACAAAACCTTCTACTGTCATGCAACCTCAGAGGACAGGGCAAGCACCACAATCGGCAGCTGCTCTTGTCAATGGTGCTCAAATGGCTCAGCAAACAACTCTTTCAAGGTTTCGCTGGTACCATGCACTTATTGCTGCAGGGGTTCTTGCTTCTTCAGGAGTTGGTGCTGTGGTCCTTTTCAAGGTGCCTTTATTTCTTTCTTTAGCTTTATATGCTTAACTTAATTGGTAGGGATTCTGCGGAAATTTTGCTCAGTTAGAGCTTTCGAAGAAGCACGGAGTGCTTGCATGGTCTAGCTGCTCCTGCTTTTGTTGCAACAAGTCAAACTACTTTTAGCAGAGCATTTGGCAAATAGAACAAGCTGGACCTTCTGTTGTGGTGGGAAGTTTGAGGTTAGGAAAGTTATTTTGGAAATTTTTGATGAAAAAGTTGTTAGTGCATCTCTGAACAACACTTTATAAGAAGTACTAAACATGGCAGCTGGACCAAACAAATTCTCTTTAGCAGCTTCTTTCTATGGAGGAGGCTTCAAATTATGCTTCTACTTTTGAGGATGAAAGGCTTATTTTAGCTTCTACGGCATATGGCCGAGACTTTTTTCTTAGCCAACAGCCTGGTTTCTGTAATCTTCTGCTTTTTACAGTATAGAAGCTGTTTTAGCAGCCAAGCCAAATAGGCACATAGTTGTATGTGGATTAAGTCTTTCTGATATTGAGTTTTTGTACTCTGTTCTATGTTTGGAGATCACTCATTGGTCCTAATTGTGTGTGTATTTTGTTCAGAATATTGTTGTTCCCAGGCTGAAAGCTTGGATCCGTAAAACTGTAGCTGAAGGAGATGAATCTGAAAAGGAAGATAAACATAGTCCCAAGCTTGCCGAAGAAGCGGCAGAAGCTGCAAAAGCAGCTGCCTCAGCTGCTGCAGTTGTTGCTAAAGCAAGTCAGGAATTGCTAAGCAGCAAAAATGAAGGTCTCCTAATTCTCCAACTTTTCCTGCCAATTGTATTTGATAAAAGAGTTCGGGCCTTACATTAACCATAACACATTTAGGAATTGGTACCTGATGCTTAATAAGTTTAATTTTTACTACAATTCTTTTCAGTAGTTATATTGATGCTGGAGAATTCTTTCAAGTTCTTTGAAACTTAACAATTTCCATTACAAAGTTGTGGCATATTGTATCAAATAGTATAATTTTCTGACTGTAAGATACATATATTGAACAAAATTAAAGGGTAGGAATTAAAATCAAAATATAAGTTCACAATCTATTTTGCAATGTGCTATAGCTCGGACAATGTCTTTACCTGTTCTATTTTTTTTTTTTCTTTTAATCCCTTTCTGTGAATTTGATTTGGGTTCCTTTCCTCTGAGAATTTCCCATCTTGTCATTATTAGAGAGGAAGTATTTTGAGGCCTTTATGGGAGCCCTTGATGTCCAAGTGAAGGAGATGAAGTCGATGAGTGAGGCTCTACGTAAGTTGGAGAGTAGAAAGGAGGACAGCTTCTCTCGAGAAAAGCTAACAGAAGAGTATATGCAATCTACCACAAGGAATGGTTAGTAATTAGCTGCACATTGACTCCATCTTAGATGTAGCTTTCTAAGTCTTTTAGCTTCATGAAATGTAGTTTAAGTTCTCTAGTAGTTTAGGAAATTAGGCTTTAGCATTCTAGTTGATATTACTGAGAATTAGATTTATTTCTCTGACAACCATTCTTCATGTTTTTGTGCATTATTCAGGGCCTGTAAGCAATTTATGGGGAAACTCCCAGGTAAGCAAATTTGATCCTGGTCTTTTCTGGTAGCTAGGTACATCTGTACTGTAGAAGATTCCAGTTTTTTTCATTTGCTTTATTCCTTTCAGCAAAGCTTATTTGTATGGCTTGTAAACTAACGACTTCGGCTCACCGTTTCATCTTCTGTTCCAGTTTTCAGTAGCTAGTTAAAGATTTATATTACCATTTACCTTTCTCATCTTCATTTACACCAGTATTAATAAGATAAATATCTGCAGAACATTCAAGAACATAATGATGGCACGTAAGTAACCCTTAGTGAAAAATGGCAAAATCAAAAAGCCAATACACTATCAGGGGTTGCATTAGGTTGGTTTTGGTTGGGCTAGGGTAGAGCTAACCTATGTAATCAAGGTCATGTGGATTAGATGGATATATTTAACTTAGATGGAACTATTCCTTATAAACTTTATAGTTTTATTGGGCTAGGGTTTTTCCTTGTAAACTATTATAGTTGTGGAGGAAGTTTGCTTAATACATGTAATTTAGACAACAGCATATTCATACCCTTCTTGTGGAGCTTTGTGATGCATCCTGTTAGTCTATTTGATCGTGCAAATAAATTCTAATACCATCCACCTTGTCAATATTCTCTATCTATGAATATCTCAAACTGCAACTTTTTTTTTTCTGAATCTATAGGTGTATTAATTAACTTGTTTGTTATCTAATGTTTAGTTGTTTACTTCCATTTGCTTCAGTGACGTCTTGCGTTTTTATTTAGTAAGCATGTCTAAAAATTCAATGGGAAGTAGGGTGATTTATCAGTCTGTAGATGCTATGAATATGATATTATCTAGTAGTTTAGAAAACTTTCATTTTGTTTGTTACTGAAATTCATATCTTTAGAGTTACATGATTTGTAAGATGCTTTTAGACTTGAAACTGTAAACTTTTCAAATAAAAATATTATTGTAAATCATCCATGGATTTCTAACTGCTTAAACTATTTGGAGGGGCCGCTAGATTTTGGGAACTTTCGTGGCCTCTCCCATCTTGAAATATAAATGACGAAAGAGGAGACTAACTGATGCTAGACATGCTAATTTCTAGCTCTCTTGGTTCTGTTTGGTTTGGGATTAAACAAATAGAGTTCACATTTGTAGAATTCAAGCTGTAGTTGGACAAGCAATATATTCCGTTCTATCCTTGTGGATATTAATGATGTAGTCATGATATTCCCTATGGTAGGACACTATTCTAGATATTTCTACCTATCCATAATTAAATATATTGCGGATGGTACCTAAGACTACAGTTATCATGGAAATTATCTATCACTTTTGCCAGAATTTTAACCCTCCTAACCAAATACTGCCTTAAACAAGCAAGTGATTAATTAAGTAAAGCTAGTACCTAAGCCTACAGTCACACCTGTATGTTGTTTGGGAGGCTGCCCAATTTTCCGTGTTCCTTTGTTGTTTAGTTGCTGAGCATGTTAACAAACTAAATGTATAAACTATGTTGCCATTAGAGCATAAAAAGCTAGGCTTTGTAAATAATGAGCAATTAGAATCAAGTTATAGATAACTCATATCTTTGTGCTCTGCAGATCATGACTACGGGACAAAGAGGGGAGAAGCCTCCTGGATATAAGGTATATACAGTTTTTCTTTGTTTGAATTTTACTCCTGAACAATGAAAGTTGCTTTCATCATTGTGACATGGTTCTCGTTCCTGTTAATATCCAGCCAAACCTTTTTAACCATTTGGAGAAATGCATTCAATTTCTAAGATTTTAGTGTTAAAGCAAAATCTCTACATCTGTGGATTACATTACTTTCCCTGGGTAGAAAATTGAAAGGACTCTTCCAACTGCATATCTTTTTTTTTTTTCAATTTACCTTCGGATTTTTTTTATTAGCAACCCCCGTCAAATTCTTGTTTTTTATAATTTGATGAATTTTTTTCTGTTTCAGTGAATCTGCTGTCAACACAAGTAGTAACTGCATTATTAAAAATTATGATGCAATGGCATATGTGAATTTTCCTTTTATTCCTCGAAGTGAATGTACTTAGATTGAAATACTCGTATCAGAAGGGGTTAAGGGGCCATGGGTATGTTGATAAAAAAGTAACTAGTATCAAAACGACCAATAGTTGAGGGGTTTTGCCAATTCATCTTGTCATTCTAGAGGCTTTCATCCTCCTGCGTTCTTTTTTAACTGATATTAGAGAAAGCAAGGAAAAATTACAGCGCTTGACTAAAAACAGTGTTTGGTATAGAGAAAGCTAGGAAAATTGCATAGCAGTAATTTTTCTGAAGTTTAATGCAGCTTTCAATATTGTCCTCAGAGTTTCAATTGTAATAATTTAGTCTGCGAAGCAAGGATTTAAGTGCCGTGACACGGAGTCGTGTTGAAAACTTGCTGGCACGGTACGTGTCGGTCACAAAATATTCTTGTGTGCCGACACATAATAGCATGAAATATTTATTTTCTTTAGCAACAAACTATTCTAACTGTTTATTATATTTTTTTATTATTTTTTTGAACTTTATTGAGAAAATTACTTACTAATTTAAAGAATAGAAGGTTTTGAGCTGTTTCATTGGTACAAATTGGCACGATACGGCATAGTAGATACGGCCCGTACGATGGACGCTAAAATCCTTGCTGCAAAGTTTGATCTTAATTTCAATTTCATCACAATTTCTATTTTAAACCTGAAGTTTGATCTTGATTACAATTTAAAATTTTCATTCCTAAAGTTTGAGCCTAGTTTTATTTTCATTTTCAGAGTTCCAAACTTAACCGTACAAAGTTTGCTGCAGTGCAGATGTGGCACCTTTTCTTATAGCAGATGAAAAGGACTCAATTGTTACTTAGAACAAACTTTGGGCAATAATTCAAACTTTATAAGTGGGATTGAAACTAAGCTCAAAAATGCAGAATTTCCTATCTTCAGTAACTGACATTTTGCTTCCGCATTTGATTTCCTTTGTTGAACAGACATGGGATGCAACACAATATACACAGCAAAGGCCGCCCAGCTTTGCGCAAGAGAGTTATAGTTCTTCATCTCAGTTAAATGGGAGTAACTATACCCATGATTTTTACTCGGAGCCTTGGTTGAAAAAGAGCACAGGAAAAGTCACTGAAATAGAACCCGAAACAGTAAAGGCCACCAACGAGAGGGCCGGGAGAGGGTGGGTCCCGCCTCAGCCCCCATCTGTCGTCATGCCGGAGGCTGCGGCAGCGATCAGGCAACCCAAGTCGTCCGTTCTAAAGCAGCGGTCTGTTGACGAGCGTTCTGTCGAGAGCTCTTCTGACGGAGAGGAGGGAGTGCGAAAGAAGGCTGAATCCTCAGTGGAGGCGGGAGCCTCCAGCAGTGCCGCTGTCGATGCGAGTCGCAGTGAGATCGAAGAAGAACGGTCAGATGCAATTGAGGTGAATTAAGATCTACGACGGGTGATCCACTTTCGCTTCTTGAAAAGATGGAATAAGTGATAATAATAGCTCTAATTCCCACTTATTCTCATTTTACATTTTCTGGTTAATATGATGTATGAGAAAACATGGGAGAACCGAGTGGCATATAGAACAGTAGCTATTTTGTTGACAAATATGCGTAAGCTTAAGGCAGAATACTTTACCGATAATGTCTATATAGGAATATGAATAGGCAGTTTGTTAAAGGTTGGACTATTCAGCTATATAGCGTGTAATTTTTAAGTGGTAGCAAATATTTCGATAAGATCCTTTGTGTGTGTGGGTGTGTGGGTGTGGGTGTTGTGTGTGTTCTCCTGCATCGAATGATGCTTATGAACCTCCTTTTAAAAGTTTTTAAGTGATGCTTATGATTACAAGTAAATACTACAACATTTTGCAAACACGTTTACGCTGCGCTATATATTTGATAGAAAGATGTGAATCACGAGGTTATGGATATGATTCGCGTCAGTAATTGGAAGTCAAGCACATTCTATTTGATGGACAACAGTTCGGTGGACTCGAGTTCGAGTTGAGTCAGAATTGACTACGGCAATATTTAGTAAATTAGAAAAGTTTTAGATAGTAATTTTATTTTTTGGAAAATTTTGTTTATTTAATCTTATTGGAATTTTATTTTTGAGAGAAATGTAGCATGTTATCTGCTTTATTTATTTTTTTAGAAATAAACATAGCTGAAATGTAAAGCAACCCGGGTTCGAACTTAAAACCTTAGATATCAACCAACAAACTCTTTATCACTTGCGTTAGGGATGGTCGGTATCTTTCTGAAATTTTATTTGTAATTTGGTTAGGATTTAGTAAATAAGGAAAATTTTAGTTGGATTTACAGAAAACTTTGGGTTTTGGATTTTATAAATATTGTTTGGAGAAATTTTTTTGCAAACTTTTCCTTCGCCCAAAAACGTTTGCGAAATGTTTTTGCAAACTTTGTTTGGGAACTTGAGTTGACTCTCGAATAGATGAGGATAACGCGTCCATGTGATGCCCTCGAGTTTCCGATAGACTCGATATGAGAGTATGTCGTCATGCTACTGCAACTACACGCCCCAAATATCAAATTGCTCAAATTATCAATGTAATGCCACAATAGTGTCACATCGGATGGAAAAGTAATTCTGATTAGAATATATGAGGCCTCACACGTTAGTAATAATAACTGAATTTAAATATTTTGGGCAGATAGTTTGACTCAACAAGTTATTATTGCTAGCAGGTCAGGTCCTTGGAATCAAGGACTCAACTTTTCCCGAATACTCAACCTCTTAATTTCACTTGTGGACGACACTTTCAAGCAGACATTATTTCCTACTTGAAACTTGTGGACGAAACTTTCAAAAAGATATTATTTCCTACTTGAAATTTATACTGTCAATAGTCATTTGTATACTAAGCTAGTGCTTGGATTGGGTACAAGAGGGGGGATAAGGGGGTTATTCCCCCCTCTTGTACCCAAACACATTTTTGGGTGGGTGGGAACACTTGTTTCTACCTCCCCAGTTTGTACCAGGTATAGGTGGGAACAAGTGTTCCCACCCAGGGGTGGAACAACTTGTTCCACCCCGGTACGAGAGAGAGAGAGAGAGAGAGAGAGAGAGAGAGAGAGAGAGAGAGAGA
>NC_033632.1:5881918-5882683 GCF_001540865.1 Ananas comosus | reverse complement strand
TTTAAATTCAATTATAAAGGTAATATCATTATTTTCTATTTATAACTACCAACTATTCCACCTTATACTCACATTTTCATCCAAATACAATTTTTCTAGTTCCATCTTATACTCACATTTTCATCCAAATAAAAAAAATCCTTATTTCTACGAAAACCTATATTTGTAGCTATCTCCGGTATAACTAGTTCTTGCTTATACACGAACCAAATGAAGCCTTAAGAGAATATTTCCCTCCGCCTTGTACTGTCAATAGCCGTTTGTGCACTAAAAGCGAATATTTCCCTCGGCCTTTTGCACTAAGTCTCTTCGCACACTAAAAGCGAATATTTTTCTTGGCCTTTTGCACTATGTCCGGATCCAAGGTGGATTTCTCACCAACTTCACCCCGAAACAATAAACCATGGTATTTCTTCCATACAAGGCTCTATAGGGTGCCATTCCAATATTTTCCCGAATACTATTACTATAGGCAAACTCCGGCGATGTAATAAACGAAGTAGATAGCGTGCTACCTTTCTCTCAAATATATATATATATATATATATAGAGAGAGAGAGAGAGAGAGAGAGTTTGGCTGGTATGCTTATGGAAGCACGGAGGCCTCCGTGCTTCCAAGTTGTTTTCGATGTTCGGACTTTCGAATCGACGATCGGCTCTGTTAGAGTTGATCTAGAGTATTTGAAGTACCTAGAAAATAAATTTTGGATTTTTCAATATCATTTGCCTAGTGATCGAAGGGGCTCAAAATCAATAATTTTAATG
>NC_033632.1:5880904-5881337 GCF_001540865.1 Ananas comosus | reverse complement strand
GTTTAGTGTTTCCCTTTATATAAGGCTCTAAGTAAAAATTTTTCATTACCCTATGAAAAGCTTTTATCATAAGCAGGTTCCGTTGCAAGCAAGCCTCTAAGCCAACAAAGAGGTCACACACTTAAGCGCATTGTCGAGCATTTAATTACTTAGACATTAGCCCCTAACCCATATGGGCTCCACTTAATACAACTTCTCACGTGGAGTAAAATGCCATGAGTAGGCACTACGTCGTTCTCATGACGAGCAAGTAAGAACACCGCATTTGTAAGTCCAATTTCTCACCCATGTATATCAAGTTTGAAAAATTTACAAGCATGAAACCATACTCACCTCTCTTTAATCCCTTTTCATGAGTAACATTAGCCCACTTACACTTAAACTGAAAATTTTTTTCCCTAATAAGAACTCCAAAACTTTACCATGTTTGAGT